>NC_134569.1:7886130-7973630 GCF_050947875.1 Dermacentor variabilis
GCACGAAGGTCAATTCGCTCGCCGCTGCTGCCACGTTTCCTCAGTGCAGCGTTTTGACAGCGAGTGCGCGCGGTCATCGAGTGAGACGTGTTCACGTTTGCTTGTGCGCACCGTGTTTGTTGATTTATTTGGTATGACTATGTTTGCAACCTTATACGGCCGATAAATCTACTATCCTCAGTATAACTGTCCACTAATTTGCTACCGCAATCGATGCTTCGCCGTTTGGACGAAACTAGGACTTTTCTTTTTCATGCCTTGCAAATTTCTGGCAATTTAAATTTCTATCCGCGATACATGCCACGGAAGCAGGGAAGGTAAGCGAGACGTGCAAGCAGCGCATCTGTGGACTAAAGAACGAAACTAAACGCTCGCTGTCGAAGAGCAAGAAACAGAAGCGACGGCGTCGCGTGTTTGGTTCAGTTTTGTTTCTTCAGCGACATTTCCACCATCGCCTGTTCATGTGCGCAGTTCCACTTGTGCGTTATTGCTGACTTCGTATTGCTGTAAAGTTACTTTCAGATTGATTGTGAATTGCAACAGCTGCTGGACAACGTAAGCAGCCTGTGGGCAGAACGCAGGGAAATTACCTTGCAAAGCAAAGGAGCACCCTGCATTTCGTTCTCTCTTATACAAACACACACGTAAACACACACTCACGCACGCATGCACGCACATAAGGCAGTGTATTACGTTAAAAAAGCCAAGGTGTCTCTGAGGCCAAGTTCCCTTGTTCTGAGTTCCTTGTTGGTGGTTAAAGAAAGCCGCGTATGCCTGACAACTAGGCAGGTGCGGGATCATAAAGAACAAAGAACGGGGCGACTCGATGCGTTTTCTGTTTGAAGCTTTAATTGAAAGGCTCGAGCTGGGCCCGAGACAAAAAAAATTACACTTGAGGACAAACACTCTTCCGATCACTCAAAAGTATTTATGAAATTGCCACGCATTAAAATAGTCAACCGACGAACCATGAAGTGTTGTGGAACATTTACTATCCGCCGCGGTCGCATGCAGGGATTTTAGCGATGTTTCTTGTTTCTCTCTTTTAAATGAGACAGCTGCGAATAGATAATCCGAAGTCGAGCACGCAAGGCTGTTCGAGTGAAAAGGTTTCTATAGTGTAAATGGCAATCGTCATGAACTTCGACACCGGGGATTGGTATTTAGACGTGTAACGACTTCAGGCAGGGAAATAGGCATTGCACTTTGCTCGTTCTGAAATTGCGGTGCATGCACTCTTTGAGGGGGAGGAGCGTCCCCTGCTGGTAGGCGGATCTAGCGTTGCGAAATTTAAGCAGGCTCTTTTCCACAGAGCTAATTTGCCCAAACCAAGATGGAGGCATTCTTAAACCCAAGAGACGCCTTTTCATAGTTTGGTGTCCATGCCGTCAGCCGCCCGCGTGTTGACCTCTTAATTAGGAATCTAACCCGAGGTCCACCATCCTGGTTAGGTCGCTAGGTTGCCAGAACGCTGGCCGAGAGGCTCCCTCGAAGCCCTGATTGCAAAGAAGCAAGGCCGGTCCGCATACGCTCGAAGTACGGCTCTGTTAGTTCCTCTGGAGGCGAGAAGAAGTGACGGTAAGTGGCGACCCGCCGTTGTGGCGTAGTGGCTCTGGCGTTGCGCTGCTATGAGCCCGAGGGCGTGGGATCCAATTCCGGCCGCCTTTCGGTGGGCGCGAAATGCAAAAGCGCCCGCGTACCGTGCATTGGGCGCGCTTCAAAGAAACCGAGGTGGGCAAAACTCACCCGCAGTGCCCCGCTACGGCGTGCCTCATAATCATATCGTGGTTGTGGCAGGCAACACCCCAGAAATAAATTTAATTGTTCTTTTTATTTAGGCATGAAGTAATGACTTGCTCTGTCTCGCACCCTTGCGGCCATAGGTAACAGGAGTGCAAAACAGTTTTCCACGGCAACGGAAAGAAACGAAATGCTTCAATATTTCAAGCGGAGTTTGTGAACAAGCACTGGGTACTGTTTTTCGCTCTCGTCACTACTATTGGCCAAGATGCCACGATTTCCGCAACCTTGGTTCGACGATTGCAGTGACTGCCACAGCATCGCCATACATCCGAGCTTCGACGCTTTAACGGTTGCTTTCACGTGCCACCAACGTACAGAACACGGGTGTTCTTACATTTCGCCCCCACCGATATGCGGCCGCCGCGGCCCGGATTTGACCCCGCGACCTCGTGCTTAGCAGCGACACGCCATAGCCGCTAAGGCACTGCGGCGCGTACGGACAAAATGCACTTGTGCTGGTTTAGACTATTGTTGAGGGAGTTTGGTTCCACAACTTACCTGCTTTGTTTGTTTATGCCGTTTTACGCACACTTCGTGTTAATTCCTCCCCCCACCCCGCCCTTGTAAGGCCGTACAGCGAAGACAAGCATGTGTCTGCTTTGCAGCTTTGCCTGCGCCCCTATTTTCTCAATTTTAATTGTAGCATGTGGCCTGTCATAGGACTTCAACTTGGAAGCTAAGTAATGTCAACTGTCTTATCAAGCATAACACGCACTGACGTAAATATAACGGCTGCGTGATTTCTTTGAATGTATGATAAACGACTGGCCAATCACAAAATCTCAACATCGCTCAGATTCCCAGTTTAATCATTCAGTTACTTAACGAACTATCTTTTATTGAGCACGTTTACTTGAAATTGCAGCTCTTCGGCCTGTTTTGTAAAGGAAGTGAAGAACGGAATAATTTTCCTAGTAACTTCGCGAGCCGCTGAACTAGTAACTTAATATAGGGAGACTGTATTTTGTTAGTTGCGCATGAAGCTCAGATTACGTTCCCAAAAGTAGCCATTGCTTATGGTAATACTAAAGCCCATAAACTGTCCAATCAAAAAAATTAAACTAAATCTGCGACTAAGATCCGGTGATAAAACTGCTCTGTTGCAATTTTAACGCTTGGTCCATTGCAAATGGGCTAAATGGAAACTAAATAAAAATTCTGCGAAACGAGGGAATGAAAAAACCGGGCGCTCATTAATGTACCGTATACCATATAAAGAGCAGACCAGATAACGCAAGAGAGAAACAAGTCATGAGAGCTGTCAGTGGAAGTAATTCTGTAATAAATGTTATAATAAATTATTTAAGGCACGAAGGCTCAGCACCTGTGCGAAGCCGAGGTGGAGTATAAAAAAAGAAAGAACAATAAAAAACAGATGCCCTCAAGGTTCTTTCTGCCTAGGATTAAAAAGCTAATTAGTCTACTTTCACATAATGCGGGCAAGCAAGTTGGCCTGCGAAGCCCGGTAAGCTTCGAGGATAAACTGCCATGTATATATGTGGGGAACGTGAAAAGAAACTGTGCCGCTTTTATGACGCAGTGCTTCTTTGCTCTCGGGTGACTTTGTCGAGTACTCGTTTATTGAGAGGCTTCAGTGGAGGCGAGACTCACGTCCCTGATCTTTCGTGCAAAATAAAAGACTAAATAGAAGGGCAAACTCAAACAGGTTTTGTTAAGAGAGAGAGAGAGAGAGAGAGAGGACTACTTGTCCGGAAGGCTTTGTACGTACGACACGGCTGCATCACGAAATGGGAGATATAATTGAAACAGCGGCCCTGCACGAGCGCTGAAAAAAGAAGGAAGGGAGAAGCGAGGGTTGACAGAACGAACGAAGAGGGCGAGGCTCTGCAGTTGGCCTCTGTTAAGTGCTGTACAGGGTACATCAAGAATGAGTGTTTTTCCTGCTAGTTGAAGTGGCATGTAAGGACAATGCAATCGTTGCATTGGACTAACACATGATTTGCGGAGGTCGTCTCTGGAGGCTTGCACAAATAGCTGAGAAACAAACGGATGCGACACAAACTCTACAGTTGATTAAACGATCTGTGAACCAAACAACGTTATCGTAGAGCCTGCATCAGAAGCATCGTCGCAGAGTGCACTGTGACCAAGTTCTGGTATAGTAAATTGTGTGTGGATGAATCACTGCCTTCGTAACAGTCCGGCAATAAGTGTTCGAAATTTTTAAATGCGGCCAAGGTTTCGAATGGACCAGTCATATACGGGCAACATTTTATAGTACATATGTGATTTAATGACAGACAACTGAATTCTTATGGTAACTGCACAGAAGCAGCAGCTTCGCTTCAAATCGGGTTGTGATTGTGCGAGGTCGCCCAATTATGCTACATTTTTTTTTCATTATTGCGTACATTAAGATTATTCCTTTTGACGCGTTCACGCGCTTGTGTACTTCAACGAGTGTTCCAATGGCTTCAAGGTGCGAGACCCACGAACGGCGCTGCCCGGCAGTTCGAGGCAACGGCGAGCCACCGATGTGTTGTCATCCTTCTCTCTATATCGAGAAGCGCCCAGACAACGCCAGAACTAATTAGCTAATATTCTAGCGGGCATACTGAAATTCAGTAATTCATGGCAGCCACACGCAATGCATACCAATTTGTTAGAAACTGTGCGCCTTTAAAAATACCCACTCAAAATGCGTTTATGGCCATGGGCCTACTGCATCAAAAAACGATGAGATGGCTTCAACGCTTCTTCAACGCTGGCATATGTCGCGAGTATTGATTGCACAGCACCGTGTGTCTCATGCATGCGTCTGCGGAAAAATGCTTGCACACCATCCGACATCCGAGGAACTGAAAATTTTCACGGAAGACGCTTAGCGTCGCCATAATTTCTTGGGTTTTATTTAACTGTTGTTTACTGAAATAATTGATATACTTTGCTTTATTTTTATCTTATTTCATAACCAAGCGAAAAAGAGTAACAATCCTTGGCAAACGGCGACAAGAACTGCTGTTTTACAGCGAAGTTGTTAGCCTCTCGGTGGTCGGCATTTTTCGTGTCTCCGTCCGTTAAAAAAAATGTGGGCCGATCCCTGTGGCAGTGCAGGCCAGGGGTAGTGGCTCGTACCCCCGTAAGGCAGAGGCTTCAAGCACTCAGCAAAGGGAAGCGAACAGCGTACGCATTCTTTGGAATCCCGCATGCAACATACAGAAGAGCGTACGTGTCAGTACAAAACAAGCACAGAACAAGCCTCCAAACCACATAATTGATGATAAGGTTGTTCCGACCCGCCGTGACTGCTTAGTGGCTATGGTGTTGGGCTGCAAATCATGAAGTCGCGGGATTGAGTCCCGGCCGCTGCGGCTGCATCTCGATGGGGGCAACATGCGAAAACACCCGTGTACTTAGATTTAGGCGCACTTAAAGAACCCGAGGTGGTCCAAATTTCCGGAGTTCCCCACAATGGCGTGCCTCATAATCAGATCGTGGTTTTGGCACGTAAAACCTCATAATATAAACAGGCGTTCCCGATAAGAATGCGAAGCACGTAGCGATCCCCGCATACGTTTCCGGGCAACGATTACTGCTGCACAAGCTGCCGCGGCGACGGCAGCTTGCAATGTGAGGAGAACAAGCCTAGCAACTGATTTCAATGTTGTTGCAGCGCCGCTATGGTCGGCGGCGTGCTGCAAAATTACAGTTCCTACCATTACTCTCAATTACCATTACTACCATTACTCTAAAGCAATAACGCATTACATACCCGCCTCAGGAGTTGTAGTGGTGGTTTTAAACAGCTTCGCTGGACACCCACTTTCGCAGGGCCGGGATGGCGAGTTGATTTATTACAGCGAAGCTGTATATGGACTCGGGTTGCGTGCATTTTTGCGCTCCGTCAACAAAACTATCATCATCAATGGCTCATAGCCCCGTAAGCAAGCAAAAAATGGAATAGCTCAACGAGCTACATTGAAATAACAAAGAGTGGCTATGGTGTTGGGCTGCTGAGCACGAGGTCGCGGGATCGAATCCTGGCAATGGCGGCCGCATTTCAATGGGGGCGAAATGCGAAAACAACCGTGCACTTAGATTTAGGTGTACGTTAAAGATCCCCAGGTGGTCGAAATTTCCGGAGTCCTCCACTACGGCGTGCCTCACAATCAGAAAGTGGTTTCGGTGCGTAAAACTCCATAATCTAATTTTCTTAAATAGCTAAGGCTTTCTATCTGGCGCGACGAAGTTTCCGTCCATCTAAGAAAGAGTAATGCAGAGCCCAAGCGGCCACCAGGCGGCAACTGCAAACCGATGCTTGTACACATCCGCTAGCATACCATAGGTTCTTCCCTAAGATCTATCACGACAGCATCTGCAAACTCTGCGGCTTAGAACCTGCTACACTAAAACACATGTTCTGGGAAGGTGAGGCAAAGGCTAAATGAAAAGGTGTGTATCAGAAGGAGTGGATGTGCTAACGCGGTCCCGTACCCTTAGCGAAAGGTTCTTCTTGGACAAGACTGTTAAGTTCATGAAAGACAATGCGCTCACGCTTATCCCTGCGGATAAGGAGGGTGGTTTCGTGGTAATGAACAGAACGATGTATAATTCAAAGGCTCGTGAAGCCATTTCGTCAACTTTCAGGGTCCACAACGACATAATACTTAAGTAAGTACAAAATGAAGCAAAGAAGCTATGTAAGAGCGTCAAACTACATGGTTTATCCCGGTATATCGAAAGAAGCACGAGGGGTAACCTTGAATTGTTTTTCTCAGCCAAAACGCACAAGCCGGAATGCCCCCTCAGAGTGATAGTGTCATACAACGCAAGCTGGCAGAGACTTGTAGCCACGTTTTTACAAAAGCAGTTAAAGCTCTTGCCAATCGATGACCCATTTTTCGTAACGAAGTCTGAACAAGTGGTGGAATTCTTTAGAATGGCAAGGCAGGAACCTTGTTGCTTTTTTATAGACTTAAAGGACCTGTACTATTCTCTACCGCCAGAATGACGTG
This sequence comes from Dermacentor variabilis, assembly GCF_050947875.1. Classification (NCBI taxonomy): domain Eukaryota; kingdom Metazoa; phylum Arthropoda; class Arachnida; order Ixodida; family Ixodidae; genus Dermacentor; species Dermacentor variabilis. The sequence continues at coordinate 7,892,910 of NC_134569.1, forward strand.
ATGAAATGTGTAAGTGATTTGATTGACAAGTTTGGAGCGGTTCGGTTTCGAACGCTTCTGGTTTGACTTGCGACAGATTTTTAGAACTTCTTCGATTTTATGTTAACTCGACATACACTACATGGGAGGGAAAAGTTGTCAAACAAAAAGATGGCATATGCATTGGGTCATGTATTGCTCCCTGCTTAAGTGACTTATATCTAGCTAATCATGACCAGGTTCTTGATGAACGCCTGAAAAAAAACACCGATGTCGTGAAAGTGTTCAGATTTGCTGACGATTTTCTAATCATTTTGAATAACTAACCAGAAAATTTTGACTCAGTCGTTTCAAAAACCGTAGCCTCGTTCACTGACGTGTTGTCCCCTTTATCTTTGACTCATGAAGTCCCCATAGGCAATTTCATATGGTTTTTAGACTTGGGATTGGACTTTTGCCCACAAAAGACCTGCTGGAGTTATCAACCAAGAGGAAATAAGCCAGTCCTACCATTTTATTCTGCTCATTCAAAACTCGTAAAACGCGCAGTAGTAACATCGTGCTTCAATAATGCTCCGACAAAGTCATGTGACCACAAAGTGGAAGCTAATTTTAGGGATCAGGCCAAGCGCGTGGCTGATTCCGGTTACCCGATGTGCATGCTCACCTCTGTCACGGAGGTGCTTAAGCAGAAAGTGTAAAAATGCATCGAATGGAAGCAGTGCCACTGCTAGAGCAAAGAAGGTTGCTGTGGTACCACACATTCACTGCATTTCACACGATCTCAGAAGAACAGCGGTAAAATCTGGGGTGGACGTGGCTTTCTCTGCCCCTGAACGTCTACAGAAGCTATACAAACAGGTTAATACAGAGAATAACAAAAGGCACGCATGTTTTACTCAGCAACGCAAACAATTTGTAACCTGCACTCAACGTTGTCTACGCCATTCCACTTTCGTGCGGAAGAACATATGTTGGCCAAACCGGCAATCAATGAGAGATTAAAAGAGCATCAATGTAACGTCCCTAGGGTAATGTCGGGTCATTTGGGTATTTATTGCCGAGATTGTTCTTGCAAACCCATGTTTGAAAGTACTTCCATTCTCTATAGGGTCAAAAGCAGGATGACAAGGGAGATAGCGGAAGCCTACGAAATTGTAAAATTACAGGAAAGGTGCGTGAGCAAGCCTTCAGTGTTGCTATCGGAAAAGGAGATATGGTTCCTCGGTTTATCTTTGTGACCATTGCAGTATATGTTTTCACCATGCCTTGCACACGGGTACGGTTTATCGATATGCACCACTGAATGTTGTTTTTTTCCTGTCACGTTTGTTTCCGCTCGTACGGTATATATACATCGATGCGTGCGAAAATAAAATCTATAGTTGAAAGTGAAGCGCTGTCGCTGTGTATCTGTTTCTTGCTACGTCCTCGTTCAGTCGCGCTTATGCACTCTACCATGTATCCCGATCTTCTTTCGGCGAGGTGAGCTGACGCTCGCTGACCAAATCCGGGCCATCCAGCAGGCCCGCGAAGCGCGACTAGGGAAGGCCTGGATGTCCCGACGTGGGAACCCGTGTCATTATTCTGCAGTACACTCAATAAAAGTTTTTACCAACCAACCATAGCCCCATAAGGTTTATGGCTGCTCACTTTGCGTGGGTTGCGATGACACTGCAGCGGACTGCCAAGAGTGCAACACTGTGCGCAACCAAGAGCGGCGCTGCGCGGAATCGCCGCTGTAAATGCATTCCCTTGTTTTCAATAAAGCGTTCTTCTTGTGGCCACCGTCGCGTGCAGTACGCGCGATACATGGTGTCAGAAGTGTAGCTCCCACACGGGACCATGACCAACTTACGCCCGTCTGAGCCACTGCAACTGGGTGACAACGCAGCGGCGTCCTGGCAGACATTCAAGCAACGCATCGAGCTGTACCTGATAGCTACGGAGCCCACGAAACCGCGCAGCAAGGAGCAGAAAGCTGCAATTTTTTACATGTGGCAGGTCAGGAAGGAACTGACGTGTTTAATACTCTGAACCTGCCAGCGGAGAAAGCTAAAGACTATGACGCTTTGGTTAAAGCGTTTGAAAACTACTGCACATAGACGATGTGCTAGTGTGGGGTTCTACGCAGAAGGAACACGATGAACACCTGTACAAAGCGCTGGTGAGAGCCCAGGCTGAGGACCTAGTTTTTAATGCAGAAAAGTGCATTTTTGGACGAACGGAAATCTGCTTCTTGGGTGATAAGATTAATTCCAAAGGTATTGAGCCCAATCCTGACCTGATGAAGTGTATTTTAAGCCACCCTCTACCAACGACTAAGAAAGACGTTGAACGCTGGCTTGGCACCGTGAATTGTTTCGGGAAGTGCTTGCCGCTGCAACCTTGCGCAGCCTGACTAGAAATGGAAGTTTTCGAATGGGCCTATGTTCACGAGCGAGAGTGGCAGCAGCTCAAAAGGATGCTGACACAAGCACTAGTCCTGGCTATCTTTGATCCCGAGCTTCCCACAAAACTGTCGAGAAATGCGTCAGCATTTGCACTAGGAGCGTTGCTTTCCCAGCAACATGGACGAAATTGGCGCCCGGTAGGCTACGCGTCGCGGGCGCTGACAGAAACCGAGGGAAAGTACGTCCAAATTGAAAAAGAGGCCGTGTGCATAACGTTGGGATGTGAAAAGTTTAATGATTATGCCATTGGACGACATGTTATCGAAACCGACTACGACCCATTAGTGGCGATTTCAATCAAAGAACTGGTGACATGCGACCGCGTCTCCAACGACTATTTCTTTGACTGCTGAAATACGAGTTTGAGTTGCAATACGTTGCAGGCGGCAAATTGGTTGTTGCTGACACCTTGTCGAGAATTCCATCACAAGAATAACAAGAAAAAAAGCACGACCGGCGTTGAAGTTCATGCTGTGGCCGCCCTCACTGCCATTGCTGGACCAGCCATCCTATCCCGTATGCAGGCAGCAACGGCCAGCGATGCAACGGTGCAAGACCTCATTTCCAGCCTGCAGTGCCCAAGGGACGAAAGCCAGCAAAGTGCGTGGTGATCGGTCATGTAATGCCGGCCATGTAAATAGGGGCGGAATTTGCCCACAGCCCAAACGAGAGCAAGACACTCCCGTTCCGTAATGGAGTAGTTCTGTTCGGCTGGGAAATTAAGACGGCTGGCATAGGCGATAACACGGGCATGGCCATTCTGATGCTGGAGCAAAACAGCGCCGATTCCATGGCCTCTAATATCGGTGCGGAGTTCTATTGGGGCCGAGCCGTCGAAATGAGCCAGGACAGGTGGTGTAGTGAGCGTTGTGATGAGAGTAGAGAAGGCGGCAGCCTGTGCTCTATACCCCCCCCCCCTAGAAAAAAAGCAAAAAGAAATAGAAACGGCTTTCTTCAGTAAGTTCGCGAGAGCGCGTGTGCTTTCTGGGAAATAGTTGACAGAACGATGGTAGTAGGAGCACACTCCTAGAAATATACGAACTTCGTTTGTGCAAGTCGGAACGGGAAACTTCTGCACCGGTCGAACGTTTTCAGCGTCGGGGCGAACAGCTGTCGAGTCAACGGCATGACGGGACTTTGTATGCTACCGACGTCCAGAGTGGCACTTCGATGAATTAAGTTATAGGCCGGCTTTGCAAAACACAGAAAGGATAGAGGAAAGTCGGCCGAGATGCGTTTCAAATCTCGGTGAAAATACGATGTCGTCACCAACATAACACAGGCAAATGGTTATTTAAAATCGTCTAAGAGGGTGTCCATCATCTTCGGGATCGGCGCTCACATTCTTGTCGCCTATGCGGACGTACGTAAGAAGTTCAGGGTACACGCCCCCCCCCCCCCTCCCCTGGGAACACATGCCCGGTATTGCACCATCTCCGGGAATGCTGCACACATTCTTTCCACCTATGCGGACGTAGGTAAGCCGCCCAGGGTACGCCCCCCTTGGGAACACATGCCTGAAATTTCACTATCGCCGGTGTCGGCGCTCACATTCCTGTCGCCCATACGGACGTAAGCTGAGCAGGGTACCTCCCTTGGGAACGCATTACTGCACTATCTCCGGGATCGGCGGACACATCCTTGTCACCCATAGGGACGTAAGCCGTCCAGGGTACGCCCCCCTTGGGAACACATGCCTGATATTTCTCTATCTCCGCGGTCGGCGCACACATTCCTGTCGCCCATACGGACGTAAGCTCAGCAGGGTACCTCCCTTGGGAACGCATTACTGCACTATCTCTGGGATCGGCGGACACATTCCTGTAACCCATACGGACGTAAGCCATCCAGGGTACGCCTCCCTTGGGAACACATGCCTCATATTTCACTATCTCCGCTGTCGCCACACACATTCCTGTCGCCCATACGGACGTAAGCTGGCCAGAGCGCCCCCCCCTCCCCCCACATGGGAACGCATGCGGGGACGCATACAGGGGCTAGACATGAGCAGCTTCGCTGTAATAATGATAAGAATACCCAGAGCTATCATTTCGCTCCAGTATAATTATTAGAGACTCCTATGCGTGGAGTGATCGTCTGTCATTCCTGTAATGATGATTTTTAATGGCATTAAATCCATCGATAGGAGTGGATGAGGATATGCTGGTGTCAAACAGATGGTCAGAAAATCACTCTGTCCTTTTTACCCTGTTACAAGGCCGCTGCTTTTGTTAGTTAAAAGCAAAAAAGACGTACAAGGACGTGCAAGGACCCTAGTTGTCAACATTGTCGGCTTCGCTAAGCTCTGATAAAGACACGCCTTCTGCAGCGGCCCGAAAGAAAATGAATCAACGAGCGTCGTGGACGCCTTCTCCAACACCGCTCGAGAGCAAATACAGCCGCGTATTTTGCAGCGTCATTACACAGCAAGCCTGTGTAATCAAAAAGGAACGAAGAACGTTATCGACAGAAGGAATGTCAAATATGAAGGACATCAACGTACTCTGTCTCGGCATGTCTTCCCAGTATAAGTATGCGGTCGAGGCAAAGGAAAAGAAAGAAAGAAAGAAAGAAAGAAGGAAAGAAAGAAAGAAAGAAAGAGAGAAAGAAAGAGAGAAAGAAAGAAAGAAAGAAAGAAAGAAAGACAACTATACGAGACAAATGAACCCCCAGCGTATTCCTCATGTAACCACACCAGCGGCGCTCAGCGATGCCTCTGGCTAGCACCGAGTATTAAAAAATCGAGTGAATAAAGAAAGCAGTAGGCGCCCAGACGTTCTCTACGGGCTACGGCGTGCCAGAATTGCGTGCTACGATGAACGTCAGTGGCAGGCACCGTATTTGCGCCGCCTACGTATAGGAGTCGGACAGTGGCTCTTCGGGACGAGCTCTCGCTGCGGACCGACCGCAAGTTCGCGAAAAAGCAGCTTCCACTGAGGGCGGCGAAGTGGTATCGCAAGGTCGGCGAGACGGCGACAAGTCAAAGACTCGGTTTCTCCCGTTCTTCGCTTTCCTTTCTGTCCATGCGTTTCTGCTTCATTCAACCATGTCAGCGCCTCAAGGAAAGTCATCACGCCCATCAAACAGAAAGGACGAAGAATTGAAAGTAAGAAAAATAACCGGAAGGGACCAAACTAAACGAAAGCTTACCAGAGAAACAGCAGACACGGAAAGGCGAAAAAAAAAAAAACATGCGCGAGACTCAGTCTGCGAAGGCAAGGTGAAATATAAACGACAGTGAAAACAAATCGCAACGAAAGCCTGCCAAATATACCGACAAAAGGCTCGTCCAAACACTCGCTAGCAACACAACTTTCGCCGTTCGTTTTTCTTTTATTTTGGCCTCGCGTGAGTAGAGCCACAGGAGCTGGGATAAGATGCGGTAACCTGCTGGAGCGCACCCCTGACACAGCCACGCATGCACCTTTACGTCACGGCTTGCATGACAGTAAGAAAGGCAAAAAAGTGCACGGTGAAATCCATGGTCCCGCACGAAAGCTAGAACGCTGATCATTCTAAAAGAGAAAGGAGTACATAACGGGCAGGCGAAAGAACACGATCATTCAGCGCCCGCAATGAAAATGGCGTATGTCCACACGGGAGCCCAAGAGCGCCAGTGAATACCAAGAAAAGAAGCCGATAGAGGGCGCGGCAGTGATATGTGGAGACTTGCGGGAGCAAAACGTGGAATCGCAAGGAGCCAAGAACGCTGCACCAGCAACATGCGCTCGCCATGCAGCTGGATACTGAGCTGACTTTGCAGTTTCTGTGATGGCGAGGTACCAACTATGGATTGTATGTCGATGAGGGTTAGAGTGAAAGAAAGAGAAAAAAAAGTTTACCGATGACAAATGAAAGCGGCGAAAGAGGGTTCGGATTTCTCTTTGCCTTAAAATCAAGACTCGGAAAGAGGAGGTCCCCAGGGGGCAACATGTGCGGGATCGGAATAGCTACAAGAAAGAATAACACCTTAAGTAAAGATAGCTTCTATTGAAGCTCCCTTGAGAATCGAGGAAAAGCGTTATTCTTTGTGCTCCTCTCTATATCGCCCTCCGTGGACTTTTCGAACCTTCACTGGTTTTCAAGTTTCGAAAATCAGGCCATGCTACCACTATTGCTCAGCGCCTACACCGTTCAATTGAACTCACTGTGTGGCATAACGCAAAGCCTCATTCGTGAACTCTCTTGACTTCTCTTTGTTTCAGCTGTGCAGAAAAGTGCCAACAACACCGAATAGGAAGTTAGTATGTTGCGTGCGCTGGTAGGTGGAGGCCGCATGTATTGCGTACTGCCGAAGAACGAGCTGTTCACAAGGCTCAACTTCGGGATCGCAGACATCAGCGCCGGGCGGCACGAACGGGCCGAGGAAACTGCCCGTAAGCGGCGCGCTCGAGCGCAAATCCCGGGAAGCGATTAATGCGGCGCAACGACGGAGATACCATGCTCGGAAGGGTGATACTTGCAGTGGTGCGGATGCGTGATCACACTGAGACTTCGTGGACAAAACGTTTGGCTTCAGCTGTGTGCGTGGCCGATTGGGGTTTGGAAACGATCGATCGGCGATTGCGAACATTTCTTACTGCGATGCTTACAGCTCCGCTGCTCATCCACCTTCGCATGGTGGAATGAGATTGAATTTATTTTTTTCGTATAAAAGAGGTGCCCTTCTGTTATTTTATTATCCTTCTATTAACTCTTTCATAGACATGATAGCCTACGACCACCAGCGAAACAGGTAATAGAGGGCGGCTGTGCACGCCGTTGACACGCCTATTGACACACGGGCGTTGACACGTGATTGACAAACTGCCGTGCCCGTGGCCTTGAGCACAGCACTCCTTTATTCTCAATTCGACACCTTCGTCGCTAACCCACCTTCGCTCGTGGCCGCACCTACTCGCCTTACACCCTCTCCCCTTCAGAAGCACCCCACCTATATATACTGTGGCGAGGAAAGCATATGTCGCCTTGAAGAAGACAAGTCCACTTGTCAAAACGTTGACTCCTGCTTTCACCTTGTTCTCGTTTTGCTCCGAGGTGCCCTTACTCGCACAAATTTTAAGGCGTTAGCTTTTCTCATTTCGCGGTTCAGTTTCGCGCTGTAGGCACCGTCTACAGCCAGACAGGTAAGCGAGAGAAGCGCCAGAAGGGGTCTCCATTGGTTGAAGCACACGCGACGCAGCCGCTTCCACTACTAGAGAGAAGTGTTTGGCAACGCGATGCAATACCACCATGCATGTAGCACCATGTAGCCCTCCCCACATCTCGGCGGCGGTGGCTCGCTCTGCGCGCTGCTGCGTGCTCGGTGTCAGTGTATGCTTAGAAAGCCGGCGAGCTCTCGAGCATCAGAGAAAAGTTTCACTGTTTAAATGAGACCGCTATGGAACATGCGCTTCACTCGGTGACTGTGCCGCATAGCGGTTGTGTAATCCACTCGTCTTCGCCATGCAGGTGTTTTTGACCATCTGCGTCATGCTCCGTACAGTCTCTCGCGCTTCCTGGGCTGCCGCGATAGAGCGTGCTATAAATGACAGCGTCTTTTGTCTCCTGGCCAGACTGAAAGCGTCTTTTGTCTCCTGGTCAGAATGAATGTCTCCTGGCCAGACTGAATTGCGGAATAATGTGCAAGGGCTTAAGGGTCAACTACGCTCAATGGACCAGGAAATGACGGATCTGACCGCGCGTGTCAGCATAGGGCGAAGTCTGTGTCTTTTTGCTTGAGGTTTGAAACTTTGCAAATCAGCCCAAAACGTTACGTTTTTGATGAAAGTTGAGAATCTGTAAAAGAAACATTTTAACAATCAAGTGGGCAGTACAGCAGCGATGCCGGAATGTTGCTGAAACGCTGCCTGTTTTTCACGCAGTTCTTGGGATGCTTCCATGGATTCTTCTGCGGGGACGCTGCCTTATCTTCCGCGCTTCCTTTTCACCGGCACGTGGATGCGGTCGATGGTGTGCCCATGGACAGCCGTGTCACTCCTGTTGGTTATAGCCCTTGCATGCCCCTTGGCTTTGCCGACGGCCTCCCACGTGCTTCGCTTCTGGCTGATGTCATCGTCGTTCTACCAATCACTGCTAAGCTGGGGTCAGCGATGTCTACACCGGATAATATAAAGGTCTTCGCAACGGCACCTTGCTTCAGTGGGCAGTACAGCAGCGACGCCGGAATGTTGCTTAAACGCTGCCTGTTTTTCAAGCAGGTATGTTATATTCAAGGTGCTTATAGCTGCGGTTCTGATTACCACTTTTTGCTGCTGCTGTTCTGCCCGAAAAGTGTTGTTACTTGCTGCGTTCTCATTTTGCACTGTTACGATAGCCTTCTCTTGAGTGGGGATGTTGAACTTAACCCTGGACCTAGAGGTGTGCCTTCAGCAAGTACATCAAAGTCAAGCGAAGCTAATAACACTACTAGAAGTAGCAGTCAGTGCTCCACTAGTTCTCCTCCAGAGACGGCTAATCATCTCGCGCAATTGTTGACTGGTCAGAAACAAATTGCACGTGACATTGCCGATATCAAGGAATCTTGTAATTCTCGCTTCAAAGCCCTTGAAACACTTGTATCTTCGCTCGAATCTTCTACAGGAGCTTCTGACTTTAGTGCAATGTATGACAAGCTTAACTCCGAAATTGTCTCACTTAGGGAACCTATCACTAAACTCGCTTCATAATCCGATGAGGTGGAAAACCGGTCACGCCGGGACAATATTATACCTTCATCAGACCTTCAAGCCAAGTTGACGACTTGGAAAATCGTTCCCGAAGGTCAAACGCCATATTCTATGGAATTGACGACGGGGAACAATTTGAAACATGGGAATCATCTGAACGCCTTGTGCGTGACTTCGGCATGAACCGACTTTACATATCGATTTTGTCACTGGCCAGGGCTCACCGCATAGGTCGCTTCTCCTCAGTTAAAAAGCGCCCCGTCATCGCTGAACTTTGTAATGACAAAGAAGTCGAAACCATTCTGAGCAAAGGCTTCAAACTAAAAAATACGCCCTTCAGTGTCGCACGGGACTATTATGAGGCTGTGCGGGACAAACGCAGGAAGTTATTGCAGTTTTCGAAAACGCTAAGGAAGGAAGGTGATTGTGTGCGTCTTATTTTTGACAGGCTGTGCCTAAACAACGACACTTACATTTGGGACACCACTTCTAATTGCGCGGTGTGTGTTCCACGCACGACCAGCAATCACCCCACCTACGTGACGTGCCCCTTCTAAGCGTCAAGCACATGTAACCACCCCATCTCGTTCAGACCGAAAGGTCTCTTTCTTCTACACTAATATCCGAAGTATTCTTTCCAAAAAGTGTTGAACTATCTTCAATTGTCGACTCAAGTTCGCCTTCCATCATCGCACTAACAGAAACGTGGCTGAACGATACTGTTTCCGATAATAATATTCTTGTCAGTCAAGTAGACTTTAACTTTTTTCGCTGCGATAGAAAGGATCGAAGAGGCGGGGGTGTGCTTATTGGAATTTTTAAAGATTTCATTGCTATACCTATCTTTGTTCACTCATTTCTTGAAAGCGTATTTGTGTCCCTGAAGTTTGGTTCCACTGATCTCATTGTTGGTGTTTTTTATCGCCCCCCGGACATGAATGCGACCTTCGAAAGTGAATTTCATCGCGTTGTTGTTGAAATATGCGGGAGGTTTCCAAATGCGGTTCTTATAATCTTCGGAGACTTCAACTATCCCAATATTCAATGGTCTACACTATCGGTTTCAGCCAACGATACCCAGCCACAGAAATTTATTGATTCTTGCCTTGATTTTTCGTTGTGCTAGCTTATCGAAAAACCTACATGTTGCTCGAACACACGCGCAAGCATTCTTTACCTAATTTTAACTTCTCGACCTGACCTGTTTACTGAAATAGCCCATCTCAATGGTCTTTCTGATCATGACATAATTACTGGAAGCTAAACTTGTTCACTCAATAAAAAGAGTTGCTGGAAAGTGTATAAGGTGTTATAAGCGAGCCAATTTTGATGCAATATGTATCGAATTATCCCATTTCACGAAACTTTTTTTAGATGCCCACTTGTCAAGTTACATTGAAGATAACTGGAACGAAAAAAACCAGTCAAAAACACAAAGTACAAGAGGAGAGGTTCACACCACAACCACTGCACTATCAACTGAGGTTTATTAGGATCGGTGTAGTCCCAGCAAGGCCAGCAGAGCATGCGCAACTGCATCATCGCTAATCACATAGCATGAAAAGACAAGAAACGCTTCTTTCTGACCGACCTAGAAATTCAAATGCTTTTTCAAGTAAGCTTACTTCAGTAAGCTTCAGTAAGCTTATCAGAAAGAAATTGGCGTTTCAGCTTGGCGCTTCAGCTTACTGAAGCTTACTGAAGCAAGCTTATATTCAAGTAAGCTTACTTGAAAAAGAATTTAAAGTTCTAGGTCGGTAATGATAGAAGCGTTTCTTGTCTTTTCATGCTATGTGATTAGCGATGATGCAGTTGCGCATGCTCTGCTGGCCTTGCTGGAACTACACCGATTCTAATAAACCTCAGTTGATAGTCCAGTCGTTGTGGTATGAACCTCTCCTCTTGTCCTTTGTGTTTTTGACTGGTTTTTTTCGTTAAAGTATGTACCAACTGGCCCAGATTTCAACCCTTCTGATAACTGGAACCTGTTTAAAAATACTCTTTCAAACTTAATTGACAAATACATTCCAGTTATGACCATCAAAACAAGCAACATTTCTCCATGGTTCAATCAGCAATTACGTCGACTTAATAATAAAAAGAAACGATTTTCAGAATGGCAGACAAAACAGATTATCGGCTTCGTGGCGTCGCTATAAAATGTGTGACAAGGAATATCAACAGCTTTTAAAAACTACTAGTCGTCGTTTTTTCAGTCGTGATTTGTCATCTTTGCTAGTAAATAACCCTCGGCGTTTTTGGCGCACAATAAATCCCAGCAACCACCCCGATGTAACTCTTGCTAATACCAATGGTTCTCCTGTTACTGAATGCGAATGTGATAAGTTATTGAATGATTCATTCTCAACAGCTTTTACTCTTGAGGATATTACTACATGCCCTAACATTGATGTTGTTTCCGGTATTAATATGACTGTAATAATAATTGACGAAGATGGTATTTTATCGCTACATTGAAAATTAAAAACTTCATCTGCATCTGATCATAATGGCTTCAACAACAAAATACTTAAACATATTTCTTCTGGTATCTATCGTTGCTTGGCAGCCATCTTTTCTCTATCAATATCGTCTGGCACCATTCCTCAGGACTGGCTAATAGCAAAAGTAGTGCCCATATTTTAATCAGGGGATCGCTCGTCCCCACTTAACTACAGACCTATATCTTTAACTAGTACCATCTGTAAACTCTTGGAACACATTGTACACCCACAAGTAATTACATATTTAGAGGAACACAATATCATCTTCAAATACCAGCACGGTTTTCGCAAGGGCTTCTCATGGGAAACACAACTTGCAGGATTTACTCAGGATTTACACTCATCATTGGACACCGGCATCCAAATTGACGCCATATTCCTTGACTTCTCAAGAGCGTTCGGTCGAGTTCCTCACCACCGGCTCTTACTAAAACTTAGACAACTTAATATTCACCCACTTGTTCTGGCATGGGTGCAAGCCTTCCTCTCTAATAGACAACAGTTCACGTCGGTCAATAACTTTGACTCTCCTTTCGTCCCAGTCTCATCCGGTGTTCCTCAAAGAAGTGTGCTCGGTCCATTGCTTTTCCTAATTTATATAAATGGCTTACCCTCCTCCCTCAAATCTAGAGTTAGGCTATTCGCTGACGATTGTGTTATTTACCGCAACATCTCTTCTGAAGCTGACCACCAATCTCTGCAATCTGACCTTGACTCCTTAACTTCGTGGTGCACAACTTGGCTAATGACACTAAATCCTTCAAAAATTAAGTTGTTGTCTTTCACTAAAAAAGCTTCTCGCATTCCAACGTCTTAAGCTATGTTCACACTACGGTAGTAACGCGCGTAACAGCTCTTTCGGCGTATCAAACGTAACGGATGTAAAAAACGTTACGGCAGTTAAGCCGGCACCTTTGTTCACATTTACTGCTGCGTAAATTGCGGCTTTTACAACAGGCCAATCAAATTTGGAGCTGCAGAATCGACGTCACCAGCGGTCCAATATGGCTCCTGTCAACATGCGAGCGCTGGCCGAGATCGAAGAAATTCACGCTCAAAACAAACTATAGTCAGACGAAGGCTCGGTCCGCCGCACTTGAGTGGGTGCGGCGGACCGAGCCTCGCAATGTGGCCTCACAAGCCGTTCTTCTGATTTGTGCTGGTTTTATTGACCCAACTTCCAACCTTCCAGCCCGAGTGGATTCAACGCAGCGCGTGGCCGATGGATTCAGCGACGCATCATGCACCGTATCAGCTGTGCTCTTGGCTGCATGATATCGACATCACAGCTACGCCTCCCTCCCATGTGACTTCTTTCGATGCCTTCATAAGGGACATGCTGCATCGCTATGACTTTAGTGGGTGCGGTGGACCGAGCGTCGCAATGTGGCCTCACAAGCCGTTCTTCCGCTTTGTGCAGGTTAGTTTTCACTATAGCACAATCAAAAGTGACTACCGTGGCCTCTTGGTCCTGCCGTGCCCACGCCAGTGTGTTGAGATTGCATGCGAAGTTCTTTGTGCACGTGAACTTTTATTGTGTGGGAACATTGAGGTGAACCCGGGTCCTAACACGGAAGCTTTATTGACCCAACTATTAGACGTGCAGAACAAGCTAGTCATAGAGATAGTCACCCTGAGGAATCAGCAGAGTGACATAGGAAAAATGATTTCTGACCTTAATGAGCGATTCAGCTATTTGGAAAGGCGCGTTTCGCGAGTTGACAGCCTAGAACAGACAGTAATCTTGCTTCAAGCTAAAGTAGTAGACCTTGAAGACAGGAGCAGACGCTCGAATCGGGTTATCTTTGGCATACAAGAAGACAGGGGTGAAAATGATACAGCTCTTCGCGCAAAAGTGATTGAAGATCTTTTTTGTAAGAGACTCAATGTAACATGTTGCTCTGTCGCAAGAATACATCGCATTGGAAAGGCAGGAAAGAACAGACCAGTGCTTGTATTCTTTCAAAATTACAACAAAAAACAGGAAGTCCTAAAAAACGCGCGAAAGCTCAAGGGAACCGAAATTTCCATTCAGAATGATTATTCGGCGGACACGCTAAGCAAACACGAGCTGTTATGGCAAAGCGCCAAAATAGAAAATCAGCATGGCAAGAAAGTGACTCTTCTGCATGATAAAACTGCGCATAGACAAGGACCTATACGCATGGGACGATGACGCCAATTCTAGGGTAGAATTGGTTAGCCGTCAAAGAACCTCCAGCAAAAATTGACAGGGAACTTCATGTACTAAAGAGTTGCGTCTGTTAAATATAACCGCGCGCACTGTAGTGAATAAAAGTGATCAGCTTGAAGCCATCATTCTGGGATACAGCCCTCATGTCGTCGTGATCACGGAAACTTGGCTCCGTGATGACGTTCATGACAACAGCATCTTTCTACCTTCCTACCAAATCTTTAGGCGGGATAGGAATACAAGATGGGGCGGCGTCGCCGTCTTGGTTAAACATAACACTCCAGCAGCTCTGCTAAGAAAAATCGACAATCATGAAAGTATTTCATTAAAGTTGTCATGCTGGGCCTTTTCTTTATTACTATTCGCAGTGTATCGTCCTCCCGATGCACCCCCGCAGTTTTTACATGATCTATACGGACACATGTTGAATTTCACACAGGAGAAAATAATTATTGGTGGCGATTTCAACCTTCCTGGTGTTGATTGGAACAATCCTTTCGCTTTGCATGAGCATAGCGTGCATGTTCAGAGTGTACTAGACTTACTCTTGTGCAGGAACCTGCACAAGTGGTTGAGCAACCAACTCGTATTCAAGGCAGTTCGTCCTTAATATTGAATCTTGTTTTTGTAAGCCGATGTATGGAAGCTTTTTCTGTGTCAGTCGAACAAGGTCTTTCACATCACTACATGGTGAAGTTCTCATGCCCTCTAAAAGCATAAAATAGTTCTCCTATAAAAACAGTGACGATTAAAATTTTTTTTGTGCTGAAGATGAAAGCATCTTAGACTACCTTGATCTTAACCTCAGCAGTTTTGGTGGGCCAGATGTTTCAGAGCTATGGGATAAATTTAAACAGTTATGTTTGTACTGCATAGATAAGTTTGTGCCAAATAAAATGAAGAAGATGAAGAAAGAGAACCCATGGATAACGCGCGACATCTTGCACAAGAAAAGCAAACTACAACGGTTAAGACGACGCAGTGCCTCCCACAGCGTTATCCGAACGAATCAGACACTATTCAACCAAGCTGTAAGCCATGCAAAGCAGAACTATTTTCAACATACGCTGCCAAACTTCATCCAGACCGCTCCTGATTAATTCTGGTCCCACTTGTGCCGAAAAAAAGAGGGTGTTAATCAAATAATGCATAACGACACCCTTGTTACAGATAAACAAAGAATCGCTTCGCATTTTAACATTTACTTTCAGAGCGTTTTCCCAAAGGCTTGCGATAGCGCATGCGTCGATACCGCGTCATGTCATCTTGACTCCGACATCGTATCATTATCAGGCGTGGTGTCTATGCTCCTCAATTTGAAGACTAAAACTTCACCAGGCCCTGATAATATCCAAAATGCGTTTCTGCGTCGATATGCCGAGATGGTTGCTATCTTGTAATCATCTTCAGTGCTTCCCTGCGTTCATCTAGCATTCCCGGCGATTGGAAAACAGCGCGAATCGTGCCAGTATTCAAAACAGGGGATAAGTCATTGGTCTCAAATTATCGTCCCATATCTCTCACTTCTTCCTGTTGCAAAATTCTTGAGCATATCAAAGCCAACTATATCACTGATTTCCTAAACAATAGGAATATATTAACCCCTTTTCAACATGGTTTCAGGAAGGGTTTTTCCACTGTTACTCAATTGGTCTCAGTCGTACATAGTTTCGCATCTATTTTAGATAAATCCGGACAAATTGATGTTATATTTTTGGACTTCAAGAAAGCCTTTGATTTAGTTCCTCACGCTAAACTCATTTTCAAGCTTAAGACTATTGGCCTTCCAAACTTTATTGTGGATTGGGTTGCCGCTTACTTGTTGGATCGCACACAGTTCGTTAATATAAACGATTACTGCTCATCCAAACTTCCGGTTACATCAGGTGTTCCCCAGGGAAGTGTTTTAGAACTTTTGCTTTTTTTAATATATATTAATGACATTGTTGATGTTATCCCTGAACCTGTCGAAATAAGGCTATTCGCTGACGATTGCGTTATGTTTAAGGAAATTGATAGCGTAGACGATCAGGTGCTTCTAAATAATTGCATGAATAATGTTTTTCAGTGGTGCAACCAAAGGTGCAACCAATACCCCTAAAGGCCCTCTCGCAGGAGGATATTACATGGGGGGGGGGAGGGGTTGCAGTAACGCATACAGATGTAATAAGTGAGTAGTAAGTTGAAAAAAAATCGGCAACTGATAAATAATAATCAATAAAGATAATACAAGACCAATAAGATTATTGTAATAATAATAATAATAATTAGAAAAAAAGAGAATACAAATCACAAACACACAAAAAATGGAGGGTAATCTGGGTCATAGAAAGCACTCAGACAATTATTGTATGACAAATCGGAAAACAATTCAACACCTAAACTTAAAAGGAAAAGGCAAAACACCGCAATAAAAATAGGAACAATAACCATAAAAATATGCATGTTACATGGAGGGCAAGAACATCTTTAGCACCATTCGTAGTGGGAAAAAATGTAGGGGGGGGGGCGGAGGCATGACACAAGAAAGGTTTACGCACTTTCATTAAGGATTAGAAGTTTCTGTAATTTATTTATGTCGGTGACGGTTGCGGTGTGTGATGGCAAGCTATTGCACTGGATTATAGTGCGCGGTATGAACGATCTGGCATAAATTAGTGTGCGACACGTGAAGCGTTCGATTTTAAAAGGGTGATCACGGCGGGGAAAGATGGCAGGGGGTGGCTTAAAGAAGTCCTCGCGAAGTGATGCATGACGGTAGAGCTTATGAAGAAGTGATAAGCGAGCGATTTTACGGCGAGATGATAACATCTGCAGTTCAGCACGATTCTTCAATGAAGTGACGCTGGTGCGCCGTGAGTAATCCGAAAAACTCAAACGCACAGCACGGTTCTGCAAGGCTTCGATGTTTTTAATAGTGTAGTCTTCATCGGGATCCCAAATGGCTGAGGCATATTCTATTTTAGGACGGATTAAAGTGACATAAGCCAGTTTACTTAAGTGCGATGGGGTGTGTTTCAAGTTACGTTTAAGAAACCCAAGTGAGCGGTTTGCTGAAGCAAGGGTGACGTTAATATGGTAATGCCAGGACAGGTCAGACTGAAAGTTAACTCCAAGATATTTGTACGTGGTCGTAAGTTCCACTGAAGTATTATTTAAGCAAATTATGCTATGTTCAGACTACGTTCGCAAGGCGCCGATTTTTCGTAACATGCGTAAGCGGAAGTGCAACAAGCGTATGCGTCTAGTTCAGATTGGGAACGTAAAGGTACCAACGTGCGCAATTCACGCGAAAATCGTGGGTGAGAGTGTTAAAGGGTCGGCAACGTTTACGACTGTGATGTTACGACCGTTGCGACACAGCCGATGACCGATAAGCTTTCGGTTTTCAACAACCGGTGACGACACTTCCGTCCTCCCGTCTGCAGACAGCTCCGGGCGCGGGAAGTGTCATTCCGCCATTCCGTGCGCACGATTAGGTTGGCTGTGTTCGTGAAAACTTGTGCAGTGCGCCTTGCGAGACTGTTTTCAGTTCATGTGGTTTATCCGCCGATGAAATAGATGGCCGCAGATGCGTGCTCCGAGCTTCGATGAGTGCTCTCACTAGGTATTCAAGAAAGCGGAACTGCTGGGGCGACATGAGCATTAAGTTATGAAACATCGCAGCGTCACCAACTCGGAGCTTGGCGAAAAGGTTGTGAAAATCGCCGTCCACGGCCCTATCGAGAAATACTTGCCGCACCCAAACCATTCTGCGTCGCCTTATTTATTTTTTTTTTACAAAATACTGCAGGCCCAAGCTAGGGCCCATGCAGGAGGGGTAAAAAAAGATTTACACAAGCACTGGCAAAACATCAACCAGAAATCATCATAAATCATGAAGAGAGAAAAAAATAATATATGCATAAAGATGACACATAAATGAGCACCTTATGGCCGTGAGAACAATTATGACCATTGAAACTTTAGGAAAAACAGTCCTTTGCAAGAAAAAACAAGAAAAGCGCTTCACATTATGACGTCAATGCCTCGAATGAGTCACTGTTTTGAAGCATACATAGCGGCAAAGCGTTCCACTCTGTAATCGTTCGCGAAAAAAATGAAAACTTGAATGTGTTAGTACGTGTTCTAAATGGTACTATCGAATCAGCATGACGATTTCGAGTCAGTCGTGACATCAGAGGTTGGACGTACGGAGCAGGCTCTAATGCGAGATGGTTGTTTTTCTAGTGAAAAGGAAATTTTAACCTCAGAATTTTTCGACGTAGCTTAAGTTCCTGGATATTATTTTGTTGCATCATAAAGGTTGGGGAGTCCGCCATGCGGTATCGAGAAAAGATAAACCGAATGGGTTTACGTTGAATCATTTCTAGAGCATCAATGTTTTTCTTAGTGTGTGGGTCCCAAATAACACATGCGTATTCGAGGGCAGGTCTAATGATTGAATTATAGGCCAACAGCTTGACGTTTGGAGGGGCTTGTCGAAGTTTATATTTGAGGAAGCATAACTTACGGAAGGCGGATGCGCATATGTTAGATACGTGGTTATTCCAACTGAGATTCTTTGTTACTGTTACGCCAAGGTACTTATATTCGCTGACTTCTTTGAGTGGGTGAGATGATAGCGTGTATAGAAAAGAGAAGTAATTTTTCTTTCTAGTTACATTCATGTACACTGTTTTTTCGGAGTTTAGCTACCACTGAAAAACATTATTCATGCAATTATTTAGAAGCACCTGATCGTCTACGCTATCAATTTCCTTAAACATAACGCAATCGTCAGCGAATAACCTTATTTCGACAGGTTCAGGGATAACATCAACAATGTCATTAATATATATTAAAAAAAGCAAAAGTCCTAAAACACTTCCCTGAGGAACACCTGATGTAACCGGAAGTTTGGATGAGCAGTAATCGTTTATATTAACGAACTGTGTGCGATTCAACAAGTAAGCGGCAACCCAATCCACAATAAAGTTTGGAAGGCCAATAGTCTTAAGCTTGAAAATGAGTTTAGCGTGAGGAACTAAATCAAAGGCTTTCTTGAAGTCCAAAAAAAATAACATCAATTTGTCCGGATTTATCTAAAATAGATGCAAAAGTATGTACGACTGAGACCAATTGAGTAACAGTGGAAAAACCCTTCCTGAAACCATGTTGAAAAGGGGTTAATATATTCCTATTGTTTAGAAAATCAGTGATATAGTTGGCTTTGATATGCTCAAGAATTTCGCAACAGGAAGAAGTGAGAGATATGGGACGATAATTTGAGACCGATGACTTATCCCCTGTTTTGAATACTGGCACGATTCGCGCTGTTTTCCAATCGCCGGGAATGCTAGATGAACGCAGGGAAGCACTGAAGATGATTACAAGATAGCAACCATCTCGGCATATCGACGCAGAAACGCATTTTGGATATTATCAGGGCCTGGTGAAGTTTTAGTCTTTAAATTGAGGAGCATAGATACCACGCCTGATAATGATACGATGTCGGAGTCAAGATGACAGGACGCGGTATCGACGCATGCGCTATCGCAAGCCTTTTGGAAAACGCTCTGAAAGTAAATGTTAAAATGCGAAGCGATTCTTTGTTTATCTGTAACAAGGGTGTCGTTATGCATTATTTGATGAACACCCTCTTTTTTTCGGCACAAGTGGGACCAGAATTATTCAGGGGCGGTCTGGATAAAGTTTGGCAGCGTATGTTGAAAATAGTTCTGCTTTGCATGGCTTACAGCTTGGTTGAATAGTGTCTGATTCGTTCGGATAACGCTGTGGGAGGCACTGCGTCGTCTTAACCGTTGTAGTTTGCTTTTCTTGTGCAAGATGTCGCGCGTTATCCATGGGTTCTCTAACCCATGGAAACATGCGTGACACGTGTACTTGCTTATCTTTATCGGGCGACCGCGCTTCAAGGCCTAAAAATGTTATCGCACAGCGCACGACCCGCCTGCATGTATCGGAACTTTCTGGAATGCTATCGATGGCTCCATGCGATGTCTGCCCCCGAACCTTGTGTAGTCTGATTACATGTATGCGCAACGCGAATAGTGTAGAGCTTTGTGGAAGACACGCGGGTCCCAGGGATTAATCTGGAACATTCGATGACGGATCTATAAAAGCCGACGCGCTTGACCCGCTGATCAGAGTTTCGACGATCACCGACTGTGTTCGCCGTTTTCGTTGAGCATTGAGTTTAGCCTGTTTATCTGGGCACAGGTTCGCCCAATAAAGTTAGTTTCGCCATTCAGAGTTTCGTTGCTGTATTCCCAACCGTCACTACCACGTGAGATCTGGTAGTGATCATTTGCGTTCATGTACCGGACGCCCTCACACAGGCGTCACCCAAGCCCGAACGCGGAAGACAACACCAACGTCGCCAAGAACAAGCGAGGTAGCCGCAGGCTGCAAGGACTGCCCCCAGAGCATGAACTTGTGCCTGAGACGACCAGCAAGATCGTTGCCCAGTCAACCCCAATGGCAGCCGCAGCGTCCTCCATCATGCTGAAGCAGCCCAGGGAGCCTGGGACGTTCCGCGGTTCAACATTCGAGGACCCGGAAACCTGGCTTGAGACGTATAAGAGGGTCCCTGCATTTAATAGCTGGAACAGCAACGACAAACTTGGACGTCTTTTTCGCATTGGAAGACGCCGCCAGGACGTGGTTCGAGAACCGATAAGCCGCCTTAATTACGTAGGACCTGTTCCGAAGCGGCTTCCTGCAGACATTCACAAGCGTCGTACGCCGCGAACGAGCCCAATCACTACTAGAAACCAGAGTTAAGCTGCCTAATGAGACCACCCCGATCTTCAATCCCGGACGCGGCAGTCACATTTCGATGGGGGCGAAATGAAAAAAACCCCGCGTGCCATGCATTGGGTGCTTGTTAAAGAACGTCAGGGGGCACTACGGCGGGCCTCGTAATGTGATCATGGTTTTAGCAGGTGCAACCCCGTAACGTGGTTTGTTCATCGTTGAATAGCATTCGCTCAATTATATGTATTTTCAATACTCTTCTCCGCCCCCCCCCCCCTTGTGTAATGCCCTGTTAAGGGTCCTTAAGGGTTAATAAATTATGCTGCTGATGATGATTAATGAGAGCACTGGCAAAAGTCCAGTTCACCTCGTTATTCGGAAAAGTCTGGTTGCCCCGGCGGCAGCGAGAGGAGCACCGCTCATCGTAGAAATTGCCACAAGTGTAGATGCGCCGCACGACCAGCAGACGAGAGGTGTCACGATGCCAATTGTCATTTGCGTGGAGTCTAGCCTTGTCTGATCTTGGGTTAAAGCGTTTGGAATTGGTAGGTGGGACCCATCAGTAACAGTGGCTACTTTGGTTACTTAGTCATGCTACTAACTCTATCGCACGTGAACAAATGCGGTTGTACTAAGGTAGCAAACGGTGTGACAGTGGGCGGTAACTACTACGACCCTTGCTATTTTTTGTGTGCATATGCGCCGCGGCAAGCCCACCGAATTAAGAAAAAGGAGGAAACATTTGGACGACCTTTTATTTTGACACTATATACCGCGGCAAGGCCCAACCAAATTAAAGAAAAATGAAAGAAGACCTACTGCGACTCTTCTTTAAGAGTACATACCGTCGCTGCAGGACCGACCCTTCCGTTTGTCTTTCTACTCTCTATCTTGCACCGTTCATGTGTGCACGCAAATGGCGGACGTTTACAGCCGCGTGCACTCCGACAGACGAGCGCACGCGTATACTACTCGTAACGGGTACGCGAGACACGCACATGGCAGTGGACTGCAGCGAGTCGTCGCAGGCTTTCAGTCTGATTGACATGGCGCCTGGCGCGGATATTTCCGAGACGTAAAACGGGGGCCCCCGGTGCTTCGAAACTCGAGGCACGCGCCGACCGCCACTGCGCATGCTCACTGCAGTTAGAGCCCTCGGTCCCCCGGACCATCCAACCAGCCTTCACTCTGTCGATGTGCCTCACCTTTTTCTTGTTGAGTCGGCTATTGGAATAACCTCGAACCGGAACTTCGGATGGCGTTTTTTTTTTGCGTACCTGGCTCACTATTATTTGCGTGAAAATTTTCATTGTGACATGGCACATGAAGATAGCTTGTCAGTGAAACTCATTGACGAGTTTATACTGTTGCGATTCGGAGATGGACGCCCTCACTTTTACAAGCGCTGTCCAAAACTTTCTTCTTCCTGATACGTATTCGACGTCTTCAATCGTGTCCTGTGGTTGCAGCGTGAGTCGGCGCAGTTGATCCCCACAACTCGAGAATGCAATCGACCAAGCTGGCATAATTTAGCGGTGTTACGCAGAGCCCTGTAAGTGAAGTTGAATGAAGCACACTGATTAGTTCATCGTGCTGTTTTGTTTCGTTCATATTGTTGTATTTAAAAAACCGATCTTGTTTTCGGATGGCATCACCGCATTCCAGTTGTTGCTCTGCTTCTTGATCTGCTGGTTCTTTGTTCTGTTCCTTGCGTTTATGAAAGGCGCCCAATATCTTGAATCCGTCGTGCGGATTAAATGCCAGCTGTGTCTTTTGAAACTGCAACAACTGTGGTGAAGTTTAGATCTTCGAAGACTTTATACTGTGGAGCCGGGCTTTCGTGGCGCTGTGGGAGGAACACTTCAGCTGGTATCGCGAAAGCGCGGCCTCCCGGTCGACTGCACCGGGACGTTCTTATGGCCGTGCAAAAGAGAGCCGATTTTATTATCTCTTTCACACAGACGATAGCCGACGACCTCCAGCGAAGCAGATAATAGACCGTGTGCTGTGCACACGGTCGTTGACATGCCGGCTGCCACACGGCCGTGTCACCGGTCTTGTGCACAGCAATCCTTTATTCTCAATTCTATATCCTCGACGCTAACACACCTTTGGTCGTTGCCGCACCCACCCACCTTAACACCTTTCCCCCTTACAAGTACCTTACCTACATATACTGTGCTGAGGAAAGCATATGTCACCTTGAAAAAGACAAGTCCACTTGTCGAAGCGTTGGCTGCCGCTTTTACCTTGTTCTCGTTTTGCTCATCATCTTAATTAATGCTACTTTAGACCTTTTCAAAATCGAAAAATGGACATAAAGTATACAAAATAAAGTATAAGCCTTGAAAAAAAACCCCCACGCTTACACACAATCAAAAGATATATAATACAGCCTACACGGAATGCACAAAAAGGGAATACGCCTGCGTGTAACCCGTGTGCACGAAGTAAAACGCCACTGTATCTTTTTCATGTCATCACTGATACTGATTTTCGCAAGTGTGAAGCTTCTCGGTTGGTCGCATGCTGCGTGTGAGTTCCTTTCCGTGCGCCAGCTGCAGCCTCAGCTCCTTCAGCCCAGGGGCCAGAAGAGAGGCGTCATAAGCCGAGACAACCTGAAGTCCAAGCAGGTCGATCAGCAGTTAATAAGTATGCTGTGACGATGCTGCACTTCTTTGTTTTGTGAAGTGACGACAAAACAAGAACTCACAAACAACAGTGGTTGACATGATACCTGCGAGCAATTGTTCCGGAGCGATCGCTTTCAGAGATATGACCACTTTCGCGAGATTTCGCATCTTGGCGCCAGACGCGTCGGAGAGTGTTTGTGCGCTCTGAGCATATATTTACCTTGGAACAGCGCCGCTCCTGTGCCGAGTCGCTCGAAACCTCATGAAAGTGATCGTATCCTCGAATCCGATCGCCCGAGGATGCCGCTTCAGGTCTTCTGCAAACGTAACTACATATCCCCAGGCAGGCAACGCACACTTAGAGCGATTACGCCAAGTGCACCAGCCGCTGCCATGACGACAGAGTGTTTGTGTTTATCCCCGCTAATTACGCACCTCAGCATTCAATTTTGCAACCTTCGGGCAGCCTCGGGTTGCCTTGTGATCCCAGCCCACGTGACCACAGCGTGATTTCCTGTCAGGACCACGACTGGCTAGGCTATAGCTGCCATGTAGATGTCAGCAGGCTGCCAGAACTGCGAAGATGGAAGATGACACGTGACCATGGCTCACGTGTTAACAGACTGCGCGAGATATTTACACTCCGGTCAGCAGTAATTTGCCTCCTTCTCTTGGTTTTGTTATCCATTTATTTATTTAAACAACTGTTTACTACTGCTACTACCATCTCGTAAAGTGGAACCCACGTACCATGCTAACATCACAGTAGCTGTTACTACCACCTGACGAATGCGAATGAAGTTGTGCTTTTCTACTGTTACTACGCTATTGCTATTACTACTATTATTTCTACTACATGAGTGGTCGATCCAATTTTCGCTTTTAATCTGATGGTCGCATACCCTTGCAACATGTGTCAGCTGTCGTATATGAATCCTACATAGTGACGTTTACGGTTGTATTCACCTGGCCTTCGTACTCCCAGGAGTGCGGTGTCTCCACTGGGAAAGTGAAGAGAGTCAGGGAAAGAGATATAATATATACATGCGGTGAAGTATAGCGTGTCAATTTTATTATTGCGATAGCAATTATATGGACACTACAGGCGCATTGTGGCCGTCGCCGTGATGTTCCGTATAAAGTCACAGGGCGATAAAATATATGTGCGAGTGAAAGCATACAAGGGTGAACTGGCGATCGCGACTGAATCTCGCGAACGCAAGAGACAAAAACAGGCAGGCAACGCCCAGTCTTTCGTCGCGCGCAATGCTTTGGGGGGGGGGGGGAGGATAGGAAGGAAGGCACGTTCTTGCGGGTGGACCGGGCCGCTGTATATTGAAAGCCACTCGAGACGCGCACGGAGTACGCCGCGTGGTGTGTTTTCGCGGCTTAGGTAGCGTTGACGCAAGACGCAGCACGAAGGCCAATTCGCCCGCTGCTGCTGCCGCGCTTCTTCACTCCAGCGTTTAGACAGCGAGTTTCCGCGGCCATCGAGTGAAATGTGTTCATGTTTGCGCGTGCGTGCGTGACACCATGCTTGTTGATTTAGTTAGTATGCCTATGTTTGCAAGTGTGTATAAGGTCGCTAAAGCTACTATCCTTACTTCGTAGAGATGTCCACTCATTTGCTAACGCAATCAATTCTTCGCCTTTCAGGCAAAACTGCAACTTCTTAAGACTCTTCCCAGATTTACTGCTAACTTTCTTTAATTGACAGCAAAATAAGGATATTTAGGCACATTACAATGATGACAGCTACTCCTGATTCATGCATTATACACCGAGCCACGAAGAGATGAGGAGCTATGCGTGATTTCTATGGGGTCGGCGATCAACTGGCCCACAAATAAGGACGATACACAGATGACATGTTACGCGCACATAGCCTTCTTTTCTCTCACTTTCTCACTACAAGAACGTTTCTAACGCACAAACCTCTCGCCTTTCTCACAAGAGAGAAAAATCTGCCTAGCATTGTTCGCTAAGAGCAATATGAACTCTACAAGAGTGAAATCAAGGTTGCAGGATCAGGCGTGTTAGTGCAAAATGCGAAGGCCACATTTGTACATCCCATGCATTCATCATAATCAGCTTATATTTTTATCCAATGTAGGAGGAACGCCTCTCGCGGTGATCTCCAATTACTGTTGTCTTGTGCTAGCTGATTCCAACTTGGGCTTGCAAATTTGCTAATTTCATCAGCCCATCCTAATTTTGTGCCGTCCTCGAACCTGCTTCCTATCCCTTAGTAATCTTACGCAATATGTGCCTTTAAGTTCGGGAAATGGTACTGAAGCGTTGTCCAAAGTAAGTCTAGTATGTAAACTGTGAATATGCGAACCGAGAAAAAAAAAAGAACAGAATCTGCGTGTGTCTGATTATACAGGGTCCTGCATATTTCGCTTAACTTGTTCGAAAAAAGACTGGGCTTATCGCTTCACTGTTCTGGCTGATGTTTTGCAGAAGGATCGCATTTCGTTAAGCGAAATGTTACGCGAAATCGCACGTGTTAAGCGAAATACGCCGAACCCTGAACGGTTTCAATCGCTGTTTTCAGTTCAAAACGGCTTCAACGCCTAATTATCTTTCGGTTTTTCACGCTTTGGAAAGAGGCGGACAGTGCCAGGACAATTGTATCGCACCGAAAGAATCCCCAATTTCTGTACCGTGGTTGTGCAGAGTTTAAACAGCTTTAGCGCGGACACATAGTGTAACGTGTTGGTCATCGAGCGGCAATGTCTCTCGTCACTGATACAAATGCACGGTCATCTTTTCCGTACCCGATAGGATGCTGTATCTGATATACGTCTACGCCATTAGTGCCGGCGTGAACCTTGCACCTTTCTTGAATAACGACATTGCTAAACAATAAGAAGATCTTCAAAATAGTGCTATATACACTGTATTCTCGGTTTAACCGAGGTAAGAGTGTCAGGGAAATGCGTGAATGGCCATTAACGCTTACCGCGCGAGCACCCATTACTATGGAGACATTAGCGGCTTCTTGTGCGAAGGCAACGATCTGAAGAAAGAGCATAATTAACCAATTGAGATGCCCGAGGAAGAGCTCAGACAATGCTTATCCCTTGCTTTTCGTATTTTCTCCGTTTTAGTGCAACACATCGCGAAGATAGAGGCCGCGATTTCCAGCCAAATCTGGGGGTGTCGTAAAATTGCGGTCACGCTTGCTAAATCATTGGTGCGGCGAACGCGGGAGGAAGCCGGCACTGCGGGTGGAGTCCACCCACGCGGGAGCGTAGCCGCCGGGCCGCCTCTGATCATTTGTCGCCGAGCGAGCAAAGGGCGCCCGCAGTGATTACAACGAGTTTGCTTGCATGCCTTTCGGCGTCATATTTATTTTTTTAGTCGAATGCGTTATGTCGCTAGGGTTTTCATGTAATAGAACTGGCGTTCTCTTTAATAGTTGCAAAATATTTATATAGAATTTTTAGTCTGCGAACAATATTTCGCTTCTCTATGAAAGTTCGCTTATATGTTTGTTTATGCTGTATGCGGCCATATAAGCTGAAAATTGTTCTTGAGTCCGATGTATTAGTATTTTCTGGAACGTTTCGAAATTACAACAGTTAGAGGCATACGTACCATTACTATTTTTATCTCGCTTTCCGTTTATGTAACCTACTACCGTACAAATTGCCCTTTGTTTCTTCATTCAGAGAGCCGTACAGTACATCAATGTGTTCCGTAATAGGTGTCAGCATCCGTTTGTGCTAGCAGGCGTGAAAAAGGAGGGAGGAAAACAAGAAAGCTTTAAGAGGCCTGTGGTTCCGAGTTGGAAGTCTAGGCGGCCTTCCAGTTCTGGCGCAGAGTGTACTGGACGGGACCCGCCTATGCGCTTTACGCAGGCCATCGGCAATGGTCGCAGTGTCGGGCTTCTGGGGGAGCTTTGTCATGTGTACAGAAAGAAGGGTCGGCAGAAACGGCTTCAGTGGCTGTGGTAACTAATCACATGTGGATGCTTACGGTGGTTTTTAGACCGCAGCGCTTGAGCTACCGCTCCTACGTTGACTGTCAGCATCGGCGTAACCGACAGAAAGAGCGAGCGCACCGAAGGATGAAAAAAAAAAGTCGCGGTTTCGCCCGAAAGGCGATGCACCGCTTGCGATTGCATATTAGTAGACAGGTATATGAAGTAAGGATAGTAGTTTTATCGGCCGTGCAAACTTGAAAGCATTCACTTACTAACTGAATTAACAAGCATGGTGTCAGCGCGCACAAGCAAACATGAACATACTACACACGTTGAGCGCGGCCACTCGCTGTCAAAACGTCGGTGTCAGCAAGCGCGGCAGCAGCAGCGAGAGAAGCGACGTTCGTGCTGTCTATCGCTTCAACGCAAGAGTGGCGAGAACTCAGCGCGCACAAAGGTTTGAGCCGTCTGCAGACCCCTTGCAAGATACGGCGTGCAAAGCACGAACATGTTGGCAGAGTCGAATCTATTCCCCCCACCCCCCTCCATCCCGTGCTCCCTCACCTGCCGACAGTTGAATCTGAACGGCAGTGTACCCTGCCGTTCAGATTCGCATTCTTTGCTCCAATATATCGCGAATTCAAAACACTTGCCCAGCTGCGCTCACATTTCATATTGGGAAGTATTGTAATCGTGGTTCATTTTTTTTTGGTCGAACAATTACAACAGGACAGTTAGACGTCGATACATGTTTATTTATTTATTCATTTATTTATTTATATATACCACAGCCCAATACAGGGCTATAGCAGGAGTGGGAACATTGCACATTAAAATACATTACACATTAAAAGCACACATAAACACAAAAAATGAATGATCACAAAGAAGCGCTCTGCATGTTAGCGAACTGCTTACCAGTGGCAGCTATCAAATCCTTTAGTGATAGTCAACGAATGTTACCGGGTAGATAATTCCAAAGCTCTATTGTACGTGGAAAACAACTGTACTTGAATGTGTTAGTACGGGCATAAATAGGTGTTATGTTCAAGGCGTGGGAGCTAAGGGCACAACTTGCGTTAGTAACTGTTATACAGCTACAAACAGAAAGACCAGAGGTGCAGTTATTAATTGCATATAAACGTTTTAGGGCTTAAATGTGATAACGCTAAAGTAATGGCTTAATGTGCAAAGCTTGTTGAGAAAGTGCGGCTGAAATTTTGGCTAATGAAAAGGATAGATTTTCGTTGAACGTTATTGTGCGGGCTTATTTCGCATTGTTTGTAGGGGGACCAAACGACAGATGCATATTCTGGAACGAAAAAAACCAGTCAAAAACACAAAGGACAAGAGGAGAGGTTCACACCACAACGACTGGACATATTCTGGAACAGGGTGAATTAGCGTTTATATAAAAGCGGTTTAGTGTCGCGGGGGTCATAGCTATAAAGTGCGGCGCAAGAAACATAGTTTTTCTGGGCTGTCCCGTTTACCTATTCAATATGTTTAGACCATGAAAGATGTTCGGTTAGAATGACACCTAAGTATTTGTACTGAGACACTTTTTTAAGTTGGATGCCATCCAGGCTATAATCGGGCGAGAGGGAACTCTGTCTATTGGAAAACGACATCACGACTGTTTTACTACAGTTGATGTTCATTTGCCACGTTTTGCACCAAGCGCAGAAAGACTTGGGATTAGGCAAGACGGTCGTGGTCATGGTCATCAATGGAGTTAATAGATTCGTATAATACGCAGTCATCTGCATAAAGTCTGATTTTAGTTGAGGTGCTACGAGGTAAATCATTGATGTATATTAAAAATAATAAAGGGCCTAAAATGGATCCCTGAGGAACGCCTGACAACGTCGACAGGAGTTGAGTCCAGTGAGTTAGAAGAAACAAATTGTGAAGAATAATGAAGAAAGCTGGCTATCCGAGAAACAAGACACAAATTATTAAATACGGCGTTTAATTTGACCATTAGTTTGGTATGAATCAGAGCGTCAAAAGCTTTAGAGAAATCAATAAAGATGGCACCCCCTGATTACCTATGTCAAAGTTAGAAGCGATATGATGAACGAAATCGACTAATTCCGTTAAAGTGCTACAGCAATGACGGAAACCATGCTGGGCAGACGTTAGAACAACATTAGAGTTAAGGAATTGGATTGTATGCTTGTGAATAGTGTGCTCTAATATCTTGCATGACTGGGGTGTGAGAGATATCGGCCTGTAGTTAGGGAGAAGTTGTTTATCACATGATTTATACAAAGGCAGGGCTTTGGCTGTTTTTCATTTACTTGGTACTTCACCAGAGTCCACGGATTTCTGGAAGATTATAGTAAGGTACTGAGCTGAAATGCAAGTAACCTTGACATGTTGGGCGAATTGGCAAGTGTAGTGTAAGTTTTAAAATAGTCTTTCAGTCGCGAGAGAATTCTAGTGCTACTGTCTACCAAATCCTTGTCTTTCGGGCTATGTTAAACAGTTCGAATTAATCTAGTGACAGCAGTTCGGTCTATCACTTTGATTTATTTTCGAGATTTGTTGTAAATTTTGCAGCTATCATTTCCATCACTGGTGCTGGGAACTAACTATTTCAAACATATGGCAGCAGCAGTAATTTTGCTTCGAGAGTGCTTATCTTTTTTACGGGGCAACATAGTCGTAAGCACAGCACCTTTATCACCGAAGAGAGAGAGAGAGAGAGAGTGACAAGAAGAAAAGAAAGGCAGGGAGCGTGACCAAGGTATCGCCCAGTTGGAGCTACGTATAGCGGAACAATGTAGGCAGCACACTGTCTTCCCTCCAGTTCATGATCATCTTTCTTTCGCCTTCTTCTTGAGTGTGATTTGAAATATCGCAATCATACCGTTAAAATAGAAATGAAAATAGCTTACGGTATACGCATCTTACTTAAAACATGCCCTTACTTCACGCGTACCACATCACTCTCACTTTCCCACTCTTTTGTGCCCTCTTGTATTTGTTATGATGTAGTATGTCGGGGAAAGACCTATAATAGTCATATTGCATCTCTCCAGATAGTTCAGAACCAAGCCATCAGAATAATTATTTGCAGTTCACGTTTTTCTAATGCCAAATCCCTACTACACGAGAATAACATCCTTACCATTTCTTGACAAACTAAACACAACTTGGTATATTTTTCTAGAGATTTTAGAATAATGAGCTACCACGGATCTCATATTCCCCAGCCAACCAGACGATTCAAAGTACCACGAGATCCGCGTTGAATAGCAATTTTCTTTTCCGACGAGTCCGTACTATGGTAAACAGACTGTAGAATTAACTTCCATATCAATTTGTAACACACTCTTACACTCATAACGAATAACGCAAGATCTTTACACCAATTTCAAAGAAAACTAAAAATGCTTTTATTATTGACGGACTAACGAGAACGTTTACTGTATTCCTTTATTGTGCG
This sequence comes from Dermacentor variabilis, assembly GCF_050947875.1. Lineage (NCBI taxonomy): Eukaryota > Metazoa > Arthropoda > Arachnida > Ixodida > Ixodidae > Dermacentor > Dermacentor variabilis. The sequence continues at coordinate 7,923,485 of NC_134569.1, forward strand.
CGTTTCTTTGCTCTTGTGACAGTGCGAATAAACTGTTGGTATTTTTCTCCCATAAAGTTTTCCTCGCTACCACGAGATATGCTAAACCTTGTTATTATTTGCAACCAATTCTGTATTTCTTCTGTTAACGTTTTCTTTTTGCTTGTGTACTACCCTATTACCCACTGAACAAAAGACGTCTTGAAGACGTCTTGGGCCAGTCAAAAAGAACTAAAACGTCTACAACTATTTAGGACGGTTACAAGGCGTCTTTTGGCGCACGTCTGGAAGACATTCCGTAAAAGACGGCTGGGATACGTCTCGCTATGATGTCTTACGCTTACATCTTGCTAAGACGTCTTTAAGACGTCATCGGAAGATGGCTTGAGAACGTTTTGCGTAAACATATAAAAGATGTATGTGCTAGTCTGTTTTCGGTTGTATCTAAAAAGAGACATTTCGGTGCTTTTCTGCTTGCACAGCTGTTACATATCGCAATATGGCTAACTAGTGTAAATACGTGCAATTCTTGGTACCCTGTCATACCGCCTACACGTACGTCACGGGCAAAAATCATGCGTAGAGCACAAAATTAATAGCGTTACACTCTGCTGACAACGTGTACGTGCATATGCCAATATCAGTAAAAACTTTAGTAAATACGCAATTTAGTTCATACTAAGTACAAGACATGCTTAAATGCACGTTAAACGTGCACACACAGGCGCAAATAACGCTCTGCACGCAGTTCGACTCATAGCAATCGCAGTTTGTTAATCATTTTTGAAAGAGATGGCTTTATCGTTTGTACTTTTTCATAACGTAAAATAATTCAATATCGATGCTATACCACCATTTGTCGACACAACTGTTCTTGCTGAGCGAAGCGCAAGAATACACACGGACCCGGATATAGCACAGCATTCTTTTACTGTCGCCCAAAGTGGCGACTGCACGAGCGTGGCGCCAAGTCATATCGGCGAGATATGCGCACTCTTTCTCGCGGCAATGTGCGGGCTTTCCCTTTGCGTATCGCTTTCTCAGTGGCAACAGCCAACATGGAGGTTGGTCGGAGCAGAAAAGTCGGTCATCCGAACGCGTAATATAATCGCTCAGCATGTCGCCAAAGAATTCGCAAAATACAATAACTATCTATTGTCTTACGTGGAAGAAGTATTTAAGTAAATGTGGTACTAATACTGGGATATTGAACACGATGCACTTATTCGCGAACGCAAAAATACATACGAACGTATGAATCAGCCCGCTTCCGCTTAAAAAAAAAGCACCTTTGTGTGGAGCACGACAGTCGTGTTGATCACGACTCGTCACATCAGAAACTACAACCGCTCGCGTAAGAAATAGAGTAAAATATTCAATAAATTCACAAAGAATCTTCCCAAATACTTTACGAACAGAGCACAATAAATCCATCGTGATAGCAAAGAGAAAGCAATTTGAATACATTTAGTCAAGGAACAAAATACGGTTCAAAGAAGCAACATGGCAACAATACGACCGACTGTGAAAGAGTAGATCAGCCAATGAAAATCGGCCTATAAGCCCATAAAATAACATATGAAATGAAAATGACAGCACACATGCAGGATATTTTTTTTACTTTAGAGAAGATTGTTAAATTACTAATTAAGCAACGCGACTGGCAAGCAGAAACTAAATTTTCTGAAGCGCGCAATTCAGTGCCAGGTTGTAATTAAACTTTAAGCTCCGACAGCTTAAAGGCGCTACAACCTCGCATGTGAAAATTAGCAATATATTTGCGCCATTTATAAAAGGTAAGGTAGGTATTTGTAAGATTACATTCATTTGCACTGTTCTGAAATAAACAAATTACGGCGCAAGTCACAATAATCAGAACAAATAGTCGCTACGCATGTTAGACTGATCGGTTTATGATAAGACGAAGGAAAGCAAACATTGCGTAAGTCGAACTAACACAGTGCATGTTTGATTTAGTCACTTCCTTTACGGAGGCACAGCTGTCAAAATTCAACAGCTGTCGTCCTGAGGTCACGAATAAGCGAGTTTTGGCCCAAAGGCCCAACCACACGCGGTTAATCGTGCGCGCCTGGCTACGCGTCTAGAGAGGGGAGACGCACAGGAATCGCGCGCATCAAGGAGGTCTTGATCTTGGGCGTCATTGTGGGCGTACGCGACGGAAGTGGAAGCTTGTGTACGGACGTCACGTGGGCCGCATGCACACTTCCGGTGGTTCGGAAAGGCTGTTGAAGTTTCAAAATCGTACGGAGACGTCCGGAGTAGCTGCTGGTTTCGTGTTGCTAGAGCACAGATGCTATGGAGGCGATCAACAACGAAGCGCTGACCACCTGCGTTGAGGGTCGACCTGCGCTTTAGTTACAGCCGAAACACAAGCGCCACAAGAACAAGCACATGACGAGGTGCTCGTGGATCGTCATGCTCAACGCTGCCGAACAGGTGAGTGCTCGGAATTTTATACGGGCGTCATACCGGAGCAGTTTCAATCGTCATCGAGCCCGATCGGGACTGCATTTTGTGATAACGATTGCCTGTACTGCGGAATCAGGGTAGACCCGATCGTGATCGAGAAATTTGATCGCGCTCGATCGCGATCGAAAGCCTGTGTGGAACCGGTATAAGCTGCATCTCTCATCAGCCGACTCGCACATGTCGAAAACGCGTTTCATCTGTGCAGATGACGTTATCACAGCGTTGCAGAAGTGATGGAAGTCATTCGGAATAAATTCGGCACCTTGGAAGACGCTTCAGAAAGGAAAGAGCAACACCGTGCCAGACGACGTTCATGACGGCGTCATCTGGCTGTTTTTCGGCCAGATGATGTTCCTGCGCTACACAATGGAGTGTAGACCGTAAATGATTTCGAAGTTTCCATCTTAGCCGGCGTGTTAAAAATGAAACACGGGATTCTAGTGCTTTCTCTTGACCACGTCGACCGGTGATGCCGTATTATTGTATTATAGCTGGTAATGCGCCGCATTTATGGGGATCGACTCAAAATCGTGCTTACACAAGTAAATCGACACGCAGTATGCATTATATTCAGCTTTGTCTAATTGGCGATAAAAGATTTGTGCGGCATCGCTGCTCCGATTATCGCATATTTCGTTAAGTGTGATCTGGTAAGGGGACATATAAGCAGTACAAGGATAGCTTTCTATATTTATTTATTTAGGTACCCACAAATCCAGTTTGGCTTTGCAGGGGTGAGCAGAGAAAGCGGAAATGCAGGTACAAAATAACAAGTAAAATAGCACATAAAAACCTAACATAATAAAGCATAAGACCGAAGTACAGAGAATATCACGTACAAACTAGGAGGATGAATAAAAAGAAAAGGATTTGCATGATGCACACACAAAAACAAAACACAAAAGATGCACGTAGTTTCCTTTGATTCTGTGCAGTGATCCTAGAAGGCAGCATGCAAGTCAGTGGGCACTATTTAGCCGAGTATTGAATGTTGCTATATTCACATGCGTCTTGGGCATTGCAATGAAGAGCTTTAATTTTGCATTTTGTTGTTTGCCAGCATTGTGCAAATTTGTGCTTCATCACAGACCCTCAAATTTTGCCTAGCTTGCTCAAGGATTCGTTCAATGCCCTTATGCTGTAGAAATAAATGCACCATAGTACCAACGACATTATCAGCTGTGTAATTGATAATGCTTGTTTTTATGTCGGCTCAGCAGTGTCCTTACCTAATTATGGGCTTGCGGTTATTCTGCAGATACCAAGAGCTGTGGTTACTGGTTTAAGCGAAGCTTAAACCAGTAAGGGTGTTGTTGGAGAACACGGTTCCTGCTTAGCAAAATTTCCAAGGAAAGACTAGATGATCCAGTTAAACACTTTTCACTGTGAAAGAAATGATTATTGAAATTTTACATGCCAAAACCACGATCTAGTTACATTATTATATTCGGTATTGGCACTATGTCCGGGACTGGTCACTCGTGCAAGACAGTAGCCAGTAGTCAGCTGGGATGACAATGGTTCACCGACTACATTAATATCAGTATGAGGCATTCAGTAAGAGCTATATTGGCAAGACAGTAGCAGCAGCAGTGGGAAAGTTCAGAGAAGAGGCAAAAAAAGCTTGCCTTTAAGAAACCTTCTGGAAGGGTTCGCTCGCTAAGATCAGCTTTGCTGGGCCAAAACACCCTTTACAAGGCAGATGGCAAGATGACAAACATGATTATACGTAACTTCCTAAATACAAACAACAAATGCACTGACTACTACGTACACAGCTTCACACTGTGTTTATACATATATTCAGTTAAGAAAAACAGTTTAAATTGAGATGAAGTTTAAAAACAAATGAAAGGAAAACAAAGGTACAAGCCAAGAACGTTTCAAGTAGAAAAACTGGAACAGGAGAGAGCCTTATGCTAAAGCAAGGCCTAACAATACTACTACTCTGTGTTTAGAAAGTGCAAGCGCAGGACTTTCAACATAAAATTTTAAGTGGTTTCACTGATTAAATGTAGTGGAATGCTTCCTGCTAAATATTTTCAAACTGAAACATTCCAAATATCATGCACTGTTTTGAGTAGCCGGTATCACCAGGCTTTAGGCATGCAGATCTCAGAACTGCTTAAATGCATCAGAAGCAAAAACAGAAAAAAATCTGGAAAGCTACACTTAAGCTCATGCAGAAGCTGTTCACTCAGGTTGTGTAGGCAAGCCACTTTTGTCCCTACAAAACTGACTCAGCTTCGGCGTTCTCTAATAAAATGACACCTTAAAACAAATGTGGACGGACTTGATCCTTCATATATTTTTGGATTCAGACTAGAACATTATTTACACATTGACAGTATGTGCAAACCTTATTACGCTCACATGCGGGACGTCCGCCAACCTTCCACCAGTGCCGCCATCGAGTGAGGAGGGAAGCGCTGAAGCCATCTTAATGAAAAATGTCCAGTTTTCTAATCTGGCAACACTTAAGGTGCCATCACCGTCTAGTAAAGAGTCACAAGCGCCAGTATTGACTCTGTCTTCGGCGTCGCACGAGTCTGTGGAGTATCTAGACATTTTGGAATCTCTTGAGTCACCGATGCTTCAAGAAGTTCTGTTTCCTGAGGCTTCTGAGGCACTCCACAGCAGGCCGCAGTCACAAGCATCGCTGGCTTCAGCAGGCAGTCGCAGGCTGGATACGTTGCGAAGCATTGCTTCTGAAGCCACAACGTCAAGAGGGAGGAAACGGAAAAAGAAAGATGAGAGTCAGTTAATGTTGGAGGAATTAGGCAATGTTTCAAGTGCAATCATAAGATGCAAACCACAGGACGTCCTCAAATTTTCGCCGTCTCTCTGCTCAAACACATGAGAGAGGTCAGTGAGGATAAGCATCTTGAAATGAAAACTAAATTGATGCAAGTTGTAAAGTAATTCAAAGATTAATGTTTTTAATGTATACCTTTTGTATAATAAATGAAATCATTGATGAATTTAATTAATTTATATTGAAATGGAGAAATAAGGAGGAAAATGAAATTGGATCAAAAGATAACTTCCCATTTTGGGAGACGAACCCACAACCTTTGAATTATGCTTGCACTGCTTTTCCAATAGCGCTGCAGCAATGGCTATGCCTCTGAAAACCTTCTTGATCATATATGTGCATGTAATAGATCTCATTCCGGTAGTGTTAGCAAGTGCTACTTGTGCAACAACACTCCCAGAGCCTAATCTAGTACACGTAAATATTCTAGGAAATTGGTTGTGGAATGGCCTCCACTGTAGGTCTATTTGTTTTAGGTTTAGGTCCCACCAGTGGCAAGTTATATTTTGTCCACTTTTATTTCCCTTGTCCTTGTGACCTCGACATTAAAAATAAAACTACAGTTATTTTCATCTATGCTTTATTACGTTTCCTTGTCTGTTGGTGTCATTCATCAGTCTTTAAATCCGGTGACCGCAAATTAGCCTCTAATTACCGTCCTATTTCCCTAACCAGTGTGCCATCAAAATTACTCGAACACATTATATCCACAAACCTAATGACACATCTTGAATCTATCAACTTTTTTTATCCGCACCAGCATGGTTTTAGGAAACACCTTTCATGTGAAACCCAGCTTGCAGAGTTCATACACGATTTGCTCGAATCCATGGATGCCAACCTCCAAATAGATGCTATATTCCTCGATTACTCCAAAGCATTTGATCGGGTCCCACAAAATCATTTACTACAAAAACTTTCATCACTAGGAATACCCGTCAACCTAATCCGATGGATCGAAAGTTTTCTTTCAGGGCGCAAGCAGTTCACTTCCACAAATGATAGCCACTCTCCTCTTTCCAATGTAACATCGGGAGTCCCTCAGGGCGCTGGCCTGTCACCACTACTATTCCTAATTTACATTAATGACCTCCCTTGCAATATAAAATCGGAATTACGGCTTTTTGCCGATGATTGCGTCATATACAGAGTGATTAGGGCAACCAGCGATTCATCTTTTCTTCAGTCCGATCTTGACACTGTCTCCTCTTGGTGCGATAAATCCCTCCTCTCCTTAAACATTAACAAATGCAAATCCATGTCTTTCACCAGAAAACGCACCGTGAATCTGCACCAATACAGTATTGGCTCATTTTCCATAGATTCCGCATTATCCTACAGATATCTTGGCCTCCATCTAACACCATCGCTATCATGGGTAACCCACGTTCAAAACATCTGCGCTGCAGCCTCTCGCACACTCGGATACCTGCGCCGTAACTTGAAGGCCGCATCCCCCGACATAAAAAAAACTAGCATATATAACATTCATTCGCCCAAAACTAGAATATGCCTCATCCATTTGGCACCCATCACAAGCGTACCTCGCCGCTAACCTTGAAGCCGTGCAGAATCGCGCCGTCCGATTTATATCATCATGCTATTCAAGAAAAACCAGTATTACCGCGCTGAAACACTCCCTGGCCATCCCATCACTCGAGTCACGCCGCATTATATCTCGCCTCTGTCTTCTTCATCATTTCTACTATCACCCACGCACGAGACACGAAAAGCTGCAACCCCCGCACAGGACGTCCAGCCGCCTAAGCCATGACCATAGCATCGCACGCATCAACTGTCGCACCCTAGCTCTAAAGTCATCATTTTTTCCGGACGCGATAGCACTATGGAATGGCCTGCCAAATACCATCGCATCATGCACTAACCGCACATCATTCCGGGATAAATTAAATGACCATTTTTCGTGAGGGCAAAAGGTTCCTATCATATTAGATTTGGCACTCTGAACCGTTGATTATCTTTATTTTTACTTGTTTTCCGTGTGATGCCTTTTTCATTGTATTTTTCTCGTGTATTAATTGAGTGCTTCATATATACATATATATATATTTTTTTTCTCTCGTGTTTAATTCCCGTGAAATTTACTTTGCATTGTATACGCGTGACAAGAACATTTAACTGTTACATACTCTTTATTTGTTATTGTTATCTCTTGTCAATTTATTCTTTCTCTTTGACCTTGATTTTGCTCCCCCCTTATGTAATGCCTTCGGGCCTTTAAGGGAAAAATAAATGAAATAAATAAATGAAATATCAAAGCCCCTCAGTTAATCTTTTTTGTTCATTTTACATTATGTTGTATTTGTATTTTTGTACGTAATTATTTAAGAATTTCATAAAGTTGATATATTTGGGCCTGGTTGGTTGGCCATTGCTGCTGTAGAGATGTGTGAACATGCTTTAGCAACACACCTATGAGAGAGAAACAAGCACTGACTTGCAACTAAAGGTTGTTTGTTACAAGACAAGTGTTCATAGACTTCATCTGTCCTTACTCATTGAACTTGTCTTGCAGCAATGAACCTTTTTGAGTTCACCGCCTGTGCATGTAGAGTTTGTGCATGCATCTACGGGTGTCTGTACATGCCTGTAAAGAAAAAAACATGTAATGGACGGTCAACCAATCCCCATTAAAATTTCGGTTATATGCTGCAAGTTGTAAAGCATTATCTCGGGGCGTTCTAGCACCGCAAGCATTTTTCAAATTGTCTTATTATGAAAAGAGATAGCAGAAAGTGAAAAGTATTATCACCACCTAGCCAGGAGGTCAGGTTCACTGCCAACATAGACAACCACGAGCCATATTTCCTGCTTTTTTTTTTGCTGTTGCATGGCTCACTTCCAGAGTTGGTTTAGCATGTTCTGCGTTGGAGGTTTGGCCAAAGTCTTCGTACGTAACCAATGACTTGAAGGCAATGCGTAAATGAGGCATTTCTACATATGACCTCGCTTCTCTGGCAGGAAGCAGGGCTACCTGATAGGAGCCGTGAAGAGCATGCGAGCTTTAAAAAATTCAGCTTAAAGACTGTAAGAAATTTCTGCTGCTGTCATGCTGTGCAGTAGTTTATTACATCGCAGAAACAATCGGCACAACACGACTTACATAAGCATTGCAGAGTCTAGCCGTCTCAATCCCCACATGGTAAGCAAAGGTAACGTCTTTTATGTCTTTGCCCGGATGCCAAGTAGCTGGAATGCAAGTTGGAAAAAAGATTAGTACCCATATCTCAATTGTTGTTTCCACATTAATTATGATGACATGACTTTTCCTGACAATGATTTCCATGGCTGTGGGGGCACTTCTTGGGTGACATACGATCAAAATTCTTTTGTGTAGGTTAGCTACCACTTTTATTTAATGCTGCATGTGCAAGCATTCTTGAGTACATGTTTTACAAGTGTCGCAAGGTCAAAAGCGCTGACGTAGCTTTTGTGCAATGCCACAAGATCGCAAAGTTTTTCGATTAATTTAGCCAGAACAGCTACACTGGATATGCGCTAAGTGCAAACTTTCAGACTTTGTGATCATGTGATAATTTTTTTTCAGGTATCTTTCTCACGCGCATTGTCAGAAGCTTCATTACTATTTCTCTTGTTTTTATCTGTGTTTTGTGTCCCATCCTTTATGTTTTTATGAGTTAATAAATATTTACTTGTGTATAATGAACTAGATTATGTATTAGTATTTTTATGCATGATCATTGTCAGTTGCTTCGTTCTTTCTTTTATTTTGCTTCAATGTTTTGTGACCCCTCCCTGCTTTGGCTGCCAAAAGGCGGCGGGCATTATGTAAATAAATAAAAGAAATGATGCATTAAATGACAAAGAACCGGTGTACTGTTGTATTCCTCAAATCGCACATTATTACTCTAGGGGCAACTATCCTTTACAAACCTAAATGCTATAGAAAGTCAACTATCCTTTACAAACCTAAATGCTATAGAAAGTCGTTCTCCAGGCTGCAGGGGTTTCTCGAATGTGGTGTCGCCGTGTGAGGTCCACTGGTGCAAAGCTCAATAGCTTGTCAAATAGCTGCGGCGTCATGCGAAAGAAGTTGTAGAACAATCCGTGGTCATCCTGACGCATCCGTTGCATCTGTAAAAAATGGTACATTATTACTTGACAGAAAGCCCGTGCCCTACCCACAAACACGCGCAGGTATCAGGAGCTGTACACTTTTCACTGACACACACGCGTAGCCACTAGCCATGATTAACTTTACCCCCTGTTTTGTTTATATTGTGACACACTGACGAAGAAGATGTTTTAAACATCGTCGGAAGAAGACGATGTTCTGGGCTTCGCGCGCTGGCTACCATCTTCTCAGCTGATATAATTATTGTAAATATTCTGTAAATACAGGTCTGACTGTTTTTAACCCCGTAACATTTTTGGTGAAGGTTGCGGGATCATTATCAAGACGGATTTACGCAGCGGGCGCTCCTTGGCTGCATCTACAATGCCAGCACAAGGCGAGGATGCTTCGGGCCCCTCGGCACCCACGCCCACCGTCATTCTAGCACAACCCCGCGACCCAGGAACCTTTTCTGGCACCGACGACGCTGATGTTGAAGACTGGCTTCAACTATATGAGCGGGTGAGCGCCCGCAACCACTGGGACCAGGCCATCATGCTCGCGAATCTGATATTTTACCTCGTTGGCACGGCGCGCGTCTGGTTTCAGACCCACGAGGAGGAACTTACCAGTTGGGACATTTGTAAACAGAAACTTAAAGATTTGTTTGGCAAGCCAGTTGGACGTCAGCGCGCCGCCCAGAAAGACCTGGCTTCGCGTGTCAAGACGTGCACTGAATCCTACCTCACGTACATCCAGGACGGGCTCGCTCTATGCCGCAAAGTGTCCGCAAAGTGTCCACAAAGGTGTCCGAACCAAATAAGGTTGCACATGTGATTAAGGGCATAGCAGATGATGCCTTCCATCTGCTTGTCTTTAAGAATTCTTCCACTGTGCAAGCCATCATTACCTAATGCCGGCGGTTTGAAGAAGCCAAGAGTCGCCGCATTGCCCAGCCATTTCCTCGCCTTCCCAACACGGCGGCTACGTCCAGCTGCGAAGACCTCCGCAGTCCGCCCACACCCACTCGCTCTGATGACATACTCCATGTCATCCGACGTGAAATAGAAGCCGCATCTCCTGTCACGACTCCAACTCATGGCCCCGACAATTGCCAGGCGACCATCTCATTGATACAGTCTGTCGTGCGCCAAGAATTGGCCAACGTTGGCTTGACCAACGTCTTCTCAGTTAATCGCCCTGACTACACTCCGTCCAGCACTGTCATACGTACCCGAAGCCTGAATGCACCAACGCGGTATCGCAACCCGGCCGAATGGCGTACACCAGACGACAGGCCTATATGCTTCACTTGTGGCCGTATCGGCCATATTTCACGTCACTGCCGGTCTTCGTTGAATTCTACCCCCTGGCCCTACCACCCTTCCCACGGCCCTCATGCTGCTCCCCGGTTCGCCCCGCAAACGCAGCCAGCAAATTCTGGCGACACTTCTCGTCCTACCCGCTCTAGCCGCTCTCCTTCGCCACGTCGCCGCTTCTCCCGATCGCCCCCATCTCGCCGATCACGGTCCCCTAGTTCCTTCCGGCGCACCCTTCCGGAAAACTAACGGGTGCAGCACCTGGACGTGATGCTGCCAAACCGACCCGACGCAAAAGTCTTTTTTTGACCTTGCCCGCACATCGGAACCTCATTAACGTGAACGTGGATGGTGTACCTGTTACGGCTCTGATTGACACTGGCGCGCACATATCTGTGATGAATGCTCAGCTTCGGAATCGTATCAAAAAAGTCCTTACTCCTTTCCCGTCGCCTGTGGTCCAAATCACCGACGGTGGCACACCAGCCGTTATTGGCATGTGTCCGGCTCGCGTGAGTGTCGCCGGACATCATACTTCTGTTTTATTTTATGTTCTAGAGCACTGCCTTCACGACTTCATTCTGGGCCTTGACTTTCTGTCTACACATTCCGCTTTGATATACTGTTCTGCTGGTGATGTGCAACTCGCTCTACCTGCTGCTGTTGACCGTCCCGATAGTGCTCCGATACGGCTATGTTCCACAGAGCATATTCGCCTCCCTCACCGTGCCGTTACCTACATAGGTGTCTCCCCCGTTCCACCTGTCCCGGACGGTGACTACATCGTATCTCCTAATCCGAATGACCTGCTCTCGCATAACGTTGCTTTCCCTCACACCGTCGTTGCCATTTCAGACAACACATCCTGCCATCCGCTTATGAACTTTGGACTCTGTACACAAGTACTGCCGCGCGGAATATCCCTGGCGCAAATAACGCCAGCCAGAGACTACCACATTTCAGCTCTAACTTGTGACAGCTCCTCATGTTCAACGCTTGCTTCGCCCCCTGTCCCTTCAGATTTGAATGCCCTAACAAAAATGATTGCTCCCGACGTTCCTCCCCAGCGTGCTCAAAAACTACGTTGCCTCCTTGCCTCATACTGAGACATATTCGACCTTGGAGAACGCCCTCTAGGACAAACATTTGTCGTAAAACATCGAATAAACTCCGGTGATGCGAGCCCGATCCATCGGCGAGCCTACCGCGTCTCGCCTACTGAGAAACATGTCATCCAACACGAAGTTGACTAGATGCTTTCACGAGACATCATCGAACCTTCTTGCAGCCCATGGGCATCCCCTGTTGTACTAGTTAAAAAGAAGGACAACAGTTGGCGATTTTGCGTCGATTATCGACACCTCAACAAGGTAACAAAGAAAGATGTCTATCCGCTACCACGCATTGACGATGCCCTGGATTGCTTGCATGAAGCTAAATATTTTTCGTTCATCGACCTTCGCTCCGACTACTGACAAATTGCAGTCGATGACATGGACCGCGAGAAGACAGCTTTTATTATTACCGATGGCCTGTATCAGTTCAAAGTGATGCCTTTCGGTTTATCTAATGCCCCAGCCACATTTGAACGAATGATGGACGCCCTCCTACACGGTTCCAAGTGCTCCATCTGCCTCTGTTACCTGGATGACGTGATCGTTTTATCTCCAACTTTTGCGACACACCTCGAGCGCCTGTCGACGATTCTATCTGTTTTCAGTCAGGCGGGGCTACAACTAAATTCGTCCAAGTGCCACTTCGGTCGTCGTGAAATTTCTGTGCTTGGGCATCTCGTTGATTCTTGTGGCGTACGCCCCGATCACGATAAAATACGGGCAGTCAAAGGCTTTCCCGTGTCAACATGTGCCAAGGATGTTCGCAGCTTCTTGGGCATTTGCTCCTGCTTCCGTCGGTTTGTCCGAAATTTTGCGAACGTTGCACGCCTTCTCAATCAGCTCCTCAAGAAAGACGCTGCATTCATTTGGGGACCTGAGCAAGCTGGTGCTTTCACCGAGCTGATTGGGCTGCTTACGTCCCCGCTCATTCTCGCTCACTTTGACGCGTCAGCTCCAACATAAGTTCGTACTGATGCCAGTGGCCATGGTATTGAAGCTATCTTAGCGGAGAAACAACAAGGGCGATAACGTGTTATTGCTTACCCCAGCCCCCTTCTTTCCTCTGCGGAGAGCAATTATTCTATCACCGAACACGAGTGTCTGGCTCTCGTTTGGGCAATGGGGAAATTCCGCCCCTGTTTGTACGGCCGCCAATTCACAGTCATCACTGATCACCACGCTCTGTGTTGGCTTTCGTCCCTCAAAGATCCTTCAGGGCGCCTTGGCCGCTGGGCTCTGCGCCTCCAAGAATATAACTATTCCGTTGTATACAAGACCGGCCGGTTACAACAAGATGCGGACTGCTTGTCGCGCCATCCTGTCGACCCACCTGACGTTTCTGCGGCCGGCATACCTGTCAGCGTTCTCTCTCTGGCTGCTTTTCGCGACATTGAAGCCGAACAACGTCGGAACCCCTCCTTGCAACACCTTATTCAACGGCTCACTTCAACGACGCCCGATCCTTCCCTTCGCATGTTTGAACTTCAAGATTGTATATTGTACCGCTCTAACATGCACCCGGACGGCCCTGCCCGACTCTTCGTTGTGCCTGAGCATCTGCGTAAGACTGTTCTCGCCCAGCTTCATGATGTACCGACTGCAGGTCACCTTGGCTTGTGACGGACTTATGACCGCGTTCGTCGGCGCTTCTTTTGGCCTGGTCTATACCGTGACGTCTGCCGTTATGTCGCTGCGTGTGATCCCGGTCAACGACGCAAAAAGTCAACCACGCTCTCTGCTGGTCGCCTTCAACCACTTGACGTACATCAGAACCATTCTTCCGTGAAGGTGTTGATCTTTTAGGCCCTTTCCCTACGTCCGCTTCGGGAAACAAGTGGATTGCTGTAACAGCAGACTACGCCACCCGATATACAATCACACGGGCTCTTCCGACATGCTGTGCAACCGATGTCGCCGACTTCCTCCTAGAAAACGTAATCCTTCACCACGGCGCCCCTCGCACCGACCGAGGCAGCTACTTTCTTTCAAAAGTTGTCAGTGACATTCTACACTCGTGCGCGACTAAACATCGACTTGCTACTGCTTACCATCCACAAACGGACGGTCTAACCAAGCGCTTTAACCGCACCCTTACTGACATGGTGTCCATGTATGTCTCCGATGACCATCGCGACTGGGACGTTGCGCTGCCGTTCGTTACTTTCGCCTATAATTCGTCTCGCCATGATACCGCAGGCTTCTCTCCATTCTTCCTCTTGTTTGGGCGTGACCCTACGTTACCTTTCGACACCGTTCTGCCTGCTAGTCGGAACTCCACATCCGAGTACGCCCGTGAAGCCATCCTCAAAGCACAAGAAGTACGCCATATTGCCTGACGTCGACTTGTGGAGTCGCAGGACAATCAGTGGCGCTTATATGACGCCCACCATCGTGACGTCCATTACACACCGGGCGCCCAGGTCTCCTTTGGTCGCCGTCGCGACGCGTTAGCCTCTCTGAGAAGTTACTTTCACGCTACTCCGTCCCTTACCGTGTCTTGCGTCAAGTAACTGACGTCACGTACGAAATCGCCCCTCTTGAGCCAACCGTGGCTCAGCATCGCTCCGACGTGGTCCACGTCGTGCGTCTTAAGTTCTATCACTCGCCCGCCCCCTAACCAGCACCGAGCCTGTGCTTCAGCCGCTGGGGGTCATGTGACACGCTGACGAAGATGTTTTAATCATCGTCGGAAGAAGACGATGTTCTGGGCTTCGAGCGCTGGCTACCATCTCGTCAGCTGATATAATTATTGTAAATATTCTGTAAATACACGCCTGACTGTTTTTAACCCCGTAACAATACGCTTGAATACAAACGCTGTGTCAGCAAAACAGGAGAGCCAGTCAACGTTATACTAAGCAATAACTGTGCGGCCACTGCCAAGAAGCTTCCGAAAGCAGTTGCACAGCATTTTAACCTGTCAGGTCACCAATTTAATTACATTACACTTCAAATTTTACTGTCACACTTCCGAGAGACAGAAAATATAGGAACTCATATCTCGTCCACAAGCTTCATATATGACAACCAACACGTATAAAAAGGTGTTCTTGAATCCATGTGTTATACGAATGGCACAAACATAACTCGCCGCCCTTAACTTTTTTCGTAGGGGTGTGCTAATACGAAATAGAAGATATAGAATCGAATATCGAATCAAACGAAGAAAAAATGAGCTGGATATCTAATAAAACATTGAATATAACAGAGAATTTATTACAAAACATAACTATAACAAATTTTGTGCAAGAGGGTGCTACACAAGCTCAGTATAAACAGTATGGTCTACTTTTAATAATGAAGGGAGCTCCAAATCAGTATTCCAGCAGGTGTTACACCTCTGTTTTATTATATGAAGGCCTAGAAAATACTTCTTTTATTAACAGATTGTCTCTTGAATAGAATGAAGTGCTTCTTCCCCTCTGAAACTGAAGATTTAGTGACGGTGTGTTGTACTGCATACACGGGTTAAACAGACGCCTGTTGAAACGGCGTAAAGTATCGTCACCGCGTATCCAATATATGATCTGCGTGCCTCCGGCGGCTAATCAGCGCGATCCTCGCCTATGCTTTCGCGCTTTCCGGAGTACACCCTGCTCTCGTCGTTCCCTCCGTTTGCGTACGTAACGTTATCGTTTCGATCGGTGCTATCAACATGAACGGACCTTGTGCGGACGACGCGGTGCCGTTCTGTGAAATGTGGCATTCGCGCGCTGCGAGTACGATCCCCGCATTACTATTTTAACCCTTTCACTTATGTCTCGTATATGTGCGCACGTAAAAACGCTGATAACTGATTGCTGTCCCGAAGAAGATAAGTCCCTATGTGCAAACACTGGCTCCTAGTTCTACCACTGTAGAGATCATCGAAACGAAAGAAGTTACTAACAGCCGTAAAGTCCTTCTTTACGCCGTTTAAAGATGGGCAGGACCCACCAACGTCGTTGCAGGCGCTTTCTGCGCTCCCGCCGTCTTTGCAAGAGCAGCAGCAGCAAAAGCTTCTTTCTCATGTGGTACATTGCGGGCAGAGAACGCTGAAGCCGGCGAAGCAAACGGCTAAAGGCACGTTTATAGTCCAACGTTATCGGCGCGCGGGTGAGCGTCGTTCGCGGTCAGTTACGCTACGTCGGTTGTGCTGCGCCAGCCGAGATGGCATCCCCTCTATACTTCAACGCGCGTGCCATCGGCTGCGATCTTCGGAGCATGCGCAGGATGTTCTCCAAGTCGCGCGCCGTCCACAAAAGCCGTCTGCGAGTTGTGTTGGCGCCTTTTTCTTCGCGCGCAATGCATTGTGGTACGGGAGTTCCGCCGACTCCGACGCGCGAATGGCTCAGGAGCCATATCGGCGCCGGGCCCGTCGGGGCGCGTCGGAAGCCACCGGTTACGTTGGCTGCGCCGGTACGCCCGACTATTGGCCTCGAGCTCCACCACTGGAAAAGCTCGCGCCACCGTCGGCGTGACATGCTATTAGGGATCACGTGGGCATAGCGGCCGCGTCGGCTGCTTCGGGAGCGCCGAAGCAAGCTGAAAACGAAAGTTTAAATTCCCTCGTACGCTGAGGTCCTCATTTAGTGGCGAAATTTTCCCGCTTCGAGTGTCTCCTTTACAACGCTTGAAAGCACTACAACAGGTACTGGCTGCCTTTGAAGGCGCGCAACATGGTAGGCTATTGCTCGGTGCCGCAATGCCGAACGTACGCAACGGAGCCCGGTGTCAGCCTTATTCACACGTAGCCGGAGGTCAAGCTGCGTGAAGCTTGGCTCGCGAAACATAAAACCGGCAAAGAGTCATCGGCTACAACCCGGGTATGCAGCAAGCACAAACGCGAGGAAGATTTCTGCTACAGCGCCGCGTCTGCGATCTTCGGAAAACGCGCACTGAGACGCTCGCCCGAGTCCGCTACCCGACTAATGTCATGACGGTTTGGTCGATGAACTTGTCCATGCTATAGATACTGGCAAGTTCACTGGAGTGGAAAGGGAGCGTAAGGAGCACATTATAAGGAAGTATGACATAAGGACATGTTTGTGCTATGAATTAATGCACTGGATTACAAAGAAGAAGCAGCGGGAAATCGCACGCTGAGAACACCGATAAACATACAGTGCGACGCAACTCGAGAAATAATATTGAAATGTCGAAGAATTTAGAAGAAAAAAAAAGATTGGATCGTCGCGACGGCACATCCCCGTAGGCGTCAATGTTTCTACAATGAAGTTATTTTTGAACAGCTCTGATAGCGCCCACGCAACAATGGTTGCTTGTATACTGTCAAATGCTCATATTCTGCGGCCTAAAGCTCATGGCACGGTGCGAAAACGCGCACGCGGCGAAAGTGAAACAGTGCGCAGACAAGCATGCAGACGCGCAGTCGGTCGCTGCGAATCTGTGCGATCGCTGCATTGAGACTTCATTCTATTACGCTCCATTTAGTTATACAAACACTATAAGGACATATTTCACATAGTTTGCTCTCAGCGTTTACCTACCTTTCACGCAAGAAGCCGGTTCGGGGGACTCCATGGCAGCGACCGCGCGCAGTGGTGTTCACTGTACGTATTCGGTAAAGAGATAGCGTCTGTAAACGATTGTGTGCTTTCACTTAGCCCAAGATTATTATTTAGACAGTAAAAAACTTCTCTCGTTTCGAAAGTACTTGCACAAATGTCCGGGAGAGCTCGCGCGTGGTGTTTTCTGTGAGCGCTGACAGCAAAACCTATGAGGAGTGCGCCGCGTGCTCATACTA
Source organism: Dermacentor variabilis (assembly GCF_050947875.1). NCBI lineage: Eukaryota > Metazoa > Arthropoda > Arachnida > Ixodida > Ixodidae > Dermacentor > Dermacentor variabilis. The sequence continues at coordinate 7,941,045 of NC_134569.1, forward strand.
CGCCAGCGAGGAGCTTCCGAGAGATGGCGACTCCGTAACTCCTCGACGCGAATAGAGGGGTCGTTTTCGCCGACGTGACGTAGCGTGCGCGCGCGCGGGCGTTACGTCGGACTATAAACGGCCCTTAAGCAAAAGCTCGACCGTAGTGTCGTGCGAGTTCGCGCACAGTTGTCAACTGCAGTCGTGGGCAAGCAGACGCTATCGCGCGTGATGTTGATCATTGATGTAGCTTTAGTTACCATAACAATGTGTAGATACAAACGGCGCACATTTCCCAACTTAAAATAATATACTAGCTCTAACATTGATAAATTAAATAGAAAAGGCTAGGCATAATAAAATTAAGAATATACGTTTCTCAAAGCCAAAGCCGAACGTTTCCGCCATCGCTGAGCCGCTGGTCTGTCGGCCCTGTGCTATGCGCAGCGGAGCGCGCACGTGAGCGCGTATCGTGTGGCTGGCCGCCCTTCCCTTCGTCACCCGCGTACGCGCTCGCAGACGCGTACGCTTACGTGTACGCGTAGCGAGGCGCGTATCCCGGGCTGCGTGTGGTTGGGCCTTAACAAAACATCAAAGCACGTCGTGAGGCTTATAGCGCGTGAAAATACGAGGACGAACGGAAGACGTGATTACGGTCACATATACAGACACACGAGCACATTCTTCCAGAACGTCGGCCGTTTCGCTGATTTATCCAAAAAGAAGTATAAAATACCAAAAAATCGAGAGCGAAGCTGATGCACCCGTCAATGCTGAAATATATCACGGCCGGACTAGATGGGCGACGAGACGCGACCGACCGTGACCACATACATGTGGTTAACGGCGCGCGCTGCCATGCCAGATCGGAAGGAAGATCGGAGTTTTGTGCTTTGCCCCACGCCCGACGGCCCAGGCGGCATCTCGACGCTTCGAACTATCACGTGACCGAAAGCCTTGACAGATAGGCGTTCCTTAAGCTCGCCCTCGCTCGGCCTTTAAGTTTTCTATACCAACCTTCCTTTCCACTCTTTCTCCCTTTCATATTTTTCCGGCGGGAAGTGGAGCCGGTTGCCCGGCAGAGTCAGTTGATTCGCGTTTGCGCCTATGTGGGTAGGCGCCTTTGTTTAAATTTAGAACACTCGCAGGGCAAGCTCCCCGTTTTGTGGTTTCGACGCGTTGACCAACGACCCTTGTTGAACCTTGGAGTACGCGGCATTGCTTTGATTCGTAAAGCGGATCGCCGACAAAAAAAAAAAAAGTGAGTACCACATGAAAGCGCCTTATTTGTGTTAATTGTCACCCTGAAATGGCCTTTGCATGGACATGTCACGTTGGCGCGCTGCGCTCGAAGGGTATACTGTGAGCTTGCCGTGGTGTCCGATCTAACCTTAAGACATCTAATTTCACATAGAAATGAGTGATTTTTTTCCAGATTGTGAGGGACTATTTCTCGCGTTTTCATGTTTTTCTCCGTGAACCTGACACGGTTGTAGTGCTAAGATGTAATACTAAGAGAGAAGCTTTAATTGCAGCCATCCATGGTCCGCGGAATGCGTGCGGGAGAGTTAGTACCCCTGTATATACAGGGGCATTAGGGCGAGTTAATTATTTATGATAGGCTTCTCATAGCGGGTGCTGTACGCATCCCGAAACTACAAGGATTCAACCAATGTCGGTCGTTTCGCTACATAACACTGCGTTTCTGGCACTTCCACTGGTCCACCATTCGCGCATTTAGTATCACGTACGCGACCAGGCAAACTCGCATAGTCGAAATAAAACAGTGCGGCCTCGGCAGCGGCAGGCCGTCAAGTGTAGTCAGCTCGAAGGTATTTATGCTAGGATACAACGGATGCTTTACCAGATGGGCGAATTAAACAATAAAGTCAAGAACACACTATGCCATGAAGACCCTGAAAGAAGAATACGCAAGGTTGAGTTTGGCTCGCGCAAGCGGGTCGACGAAGAGAGCAGCAACCCACGCATCAAGGCGTACAGGCGCATAAACAACACGGGTGACGTCAGGGACGCCGACAACTGCGACGGCGGTGGCATGAACGTCAGCAATGGCTAACACCACACGCAGCGTGCCCGAACACCTCGAGATGTGGCAGTGGAATTGTCGCTCTTTCAACAAGAAGGCAAGTTCTCTGCAATTCTTCATTCAAAATCACCTATACCCCCCGACGTCATCTGCCTTCAGGAGGTCGGGAACCAGCCGATCAGGCTACGGGGTTACTACGTAATTAAACACGCGGGATCACCAAAGGTCGCGGTTTTAGTTCACAAAACGGTGACAGCCGTGGGACAACATTACCAACATCATGACATTAATCACGTGCTAGTGGAAGTCCTCCCGCAGAAGAGGAGTAGACGTAGCACTTTCATCCCGAATTTGTACAGTCCACCGAGGGTTCAGAAAGACGACTTCCGCAACATCATTTACGAGAGCGTGAGAGCCGCTGGCTGCAACCAGCTGGTAGTGGTGGGAGACATGAACGCTAGACACACGACTTGGGGCTGCGAACAAGACACGCAAAAGGGGAGGTCGCTCCTCGATGCGGTTGACCAAATGCGCCTCGAATTGATAACCAACCTCCTCCAACCAACCCGAGTAGGCAACAGTGTAAGTCGAGACACGTTTCCGGACTTGTCATTTGTCAAAAACGTAAGGGAATACTCATGGGCGCACTTGGGCGAAACATTGGGCAGCGATCACTGCATCCTCAGCATCTCGGTATCCACGCCGAAATTCAAGAGAAAAATTGGCGAAATTAGGCTTACGGACTGGGAGGTATTCAGGCAGTACCCCCCGCCCGAAAACGGTATAACGGACATAGCGGACTGGATGCAGCACCTCCGGGACGCCCACATCCAAACCACTAAAACCATCCAGCGCCCGGTCGAGACGCCCGAAGTCGACCACCGGCTCTTACACCAGTGGGAAGCCCATGAGGGCCTCCTCAAACGGTGGAAGCGACAGCAGTTAAACCGGAAAGTACGTCTACGAATTGAGAAAATAACAGACGAAGCCAGAAATTACGCACACGAGCTGACGCAGCAAAATTGGGTACAGTTTTGCACCTCGCTCAAGAGTACCCTGAGTACGGCGCAGACGTGGGCTATCCTACGTTGCCTGATCGAGCCCGACAAGGCGAAATTGACAACCAGTCGGACGCTTCTAGAAATCGCTCACAAGTTCCCCGGAAACGACCAGGATCTGATTGACATCCTAAAAACCAGATACCTGGGTAGCGACCCCATGCAACCCGGCCTCCTAAAATATGAAGGAGAACCAAGACTGAACTGGACGCTCCCATAACGGAGGAAGCGGTGTATGCCGCGGCACGAGCCTCCCAGCGCAACACTGCTCCCGGAGTTGACAAAATCACCAATGCATTGATTAGGAACCCGAGCCCGATGCACATCCAAGACTTGACCGAATACCTAAGCGAGGAACTCTGGAGCAAGGGCGACGTACCGAACGAGTGGAGACACGCGGAAATCGTGACCATTCCCAAACCCAGCAAGAAGCCCGCGATCGACGCCCTGCGTCCCATCTCGCTGACTTCGTGCCTCGGCATGCTGTACGAGCGGATCATCGAAGCCCGCCTCCAACATTACATAGAGGACGGTGACCTCTTCCCGCACACCATGCTTGGCTTCAGGCCGGGACTTTCTGCGCAAGATGCGTTCCTAATCCTAAGGGAAGAAGTTCTCAAGGGCATCCCGAAGGGAGGAGAACACCTCCTGCTCGCACTCGACCTAAAAGGGGCCTTCGATAGCATCTCTCACGAGGCCATTCTCAAGGGACTGAACGACATCAGCTGCGGGGAGCGCATCTTTAATTACGTTAAATCGTTCCTGACGGGCCGGACGGCAACCTTCGGAATAGGCCAGACTCGATCGGATACGATCGACGTGCCGAACAAAGGAACACCGCAAGGGGCGATAATCTCCCCAATTCTCTTCAACAGTAGCGATGCTAGGGCTGACGAAAGAGCTGCGGAAGATCCCCGACCTAGGTTACGCGCTGTATGCAGACGACATCATGCCCTGCGCCAACAAGGGCTCCCTAGCCGAAAAGAGGCGACCCTTCAAGAGGCCGCGACGGTCGTGGTGAGATTTGCGGCAGCGAGCGGGATGCGTTGTGCGCCCAAAAAGTCCGAGGTGATCCGGATGCACGGAGGAGGAATGTACAAGTCCCCCGGCCCTATCGACCTCTATCTTTAGTTTATTTTAGTTTATTTATTTATTTACCAGACAATAAGCTGGAAGGTCCGCTGGGCTAAAAGCCGTAGAAACGGCTTGACGGGGCCCAGGTAACCGTTACATGGCAGCGGCTATACAGAGCGCAGAGGAAAAGTACTAAGATACACTGTTACAAAAAATGACAAAGATGCAGATCACAATGCATAATATAACATTCACAAATCACACAAATACATTTGAAATACGGTGCACATGAAAATGCATATGCAAATTTCGACATATAGTACCGCATATTTACACTCACACAAACACTCTAAAAATGCTGCAAAAAATTAATGTTTTTAATAACCGATTTGCAAGCAGCATATATGTTATATATAGTAGATATTTTAAGATACTGAATCTTTTACTAGCAAACAATAGAACAAAAGAAAGAACGTAACTGTTTTTTACTGCAACTGGTTGTGTTTTCATACGTGTTTAGTGTTGTTGGGACGTTGTATGCCAAAGTTTGATATTTATAAGTGGTACGAAATCGCGGTATAGACCATATATGGGTGTTTCTTGTAGGTACTGTAATAACACGACGCTCTAGACAAGATAAGGCTGTAATAAAGTCCGAGAGTTCTCTGTTTGAAAAGTAGAGTGTGTTCAACAAGCGGTATGAGTAAACATTGTCAACCCGAACGATACTGAACCTTTCAAATGATTTGCGTGTGTTTCCCAGACGTTCAATGTTTCCAACGTAGCGAATTATCCTTTTTTGTAGAACAAGTATTTTATTTATGTTTCTTTTTGTTGTTGTGCCCCAAATCAACGTACAATAATTTAGATGCGAGTTAAATAATGCGTGATATATTTGAAGTTTGGCCTTGAGTGGCAGCAGACTACGGCAGCGAGACACGACTCCTGTTACAGATGAGATTTTCCTACATAGGTAATTAACGTGAGCATCCCAACTTAAGTTCGATGAAAAGTAAACCCCAAGTATTTTATGCGTATCAACAATATCTATTTGCTGTCAATCAAGAATTAACGGCTGGTGAGTAGGTACTATTTTATTTTTAGCATGAAATATAACAGCTTTAGTTTTATTTGGATTAATCTTTAGTCGATTGATTTTTGACCACGAGGAAATCTCCGAAAGTACGTCGTTAGCTCTGGATATTAGATGAGGCAGGTTAATGTCAGAGATAAGTATCGTTGAATCATCTGCGTATATTACGTACTTAACTGTTGTGTCCGTGTTCACGATATCATTGATATAAACATTGAACATCAGGGGGCCCAGAATACTCCCTTGCGGTACACCGCAAGTGATAGGTAAGAATGACGAGCTACATTTATTAATGTGTACACTCTGTAATCTGTTTTGAAGATAGGATTCTAGTAAAGATAAGCAACTACCACGAATGCCATTTGATTCTAGCTTGTGCAAAAGAATGCTGTGGTCAAGGGAATCAAAAGCCTTGCTGAAATCTAAAAAAATACCGAGTGTGAATTCGTTTTTTTCAATGCGATGAACTATAGCTTCTTTCAGTGTCAGCAATGCAGTTTCAGTAGACCTGCCGCTTCGAAAGCCAAATTGTGCGTCTGTTAGGACATTAAATTTATTGAAGAACCGCGTAATTCGAACAAAGATAATTTTTTCTAGGCACTTAGAGAAGACAGGAAGGACAGAAATAGGTCTGTCAATCTTGAGGGCCAGAAGATCACGGAAGGCAATAAGACTAGGATTCTGGGTTTTTGGATCCAGAGCAACCTGAAAGCCTCCCACACCATCCAAACCCTAAGGTCTGCCACCAACCAGATCTCGTGGATTATAAAACGAATTACAAGAAGCCGCAAGGGCATGCGAGAAGAGGACACGCTTCGCCTCGTCCAGGCTCTGGTGATCAGCAGAATAACGCATAGCATGCCGTATCACTCTCACTCGCTAAACAAACGCGACCAAGAACAAGTCGATGCCATCATCAGAGGCGCTTACAAAACGGCCCTGGGTCTCCCTGTCACCACCTCAAACGATAAGTTAACGACCCTCGGGATCCACAACACCTTCGCTGAGCTGTCGGACGCGGTTATGGCTTCACAAAAGACCAGACTACAGAACACGGCGGCGGGCAGAGCCATCCTCCACCGGACCGGAACGGCAATGGAGCTCCGTGCCCTCGATGGGCAGCGATCACTCCCGCCTGAGGTCAGAGGCAAGATCAAGGCGAACACGATACCGAAGCACATGAGCCATGAACTCCATGAAGGACGACGCAAGGCTCGCGTCGACAGAAAGCGCCGCAATTCAAGGGTGACCCGTACGTAACGTACATGGACGTGGCGGTGTACCCTGTAGGGGGCCTCTTCGCGGTAGCCGCCGTGAACGGGAGACACAACTCTTTGACCCTCGCGGCCTCCGTAAGGGCAGAGACCCCAGCTGCGGCTGAGACCATAGCCGCGGCGCTGGTAATAAAGCAAGAAGACAGGGTAGGCAGGGAAGTCCATGTCGTTACCGACTCGCAACAGGCCTGCCGTAACTTTACCAACGGACGAACACCGCTACTGGCGGCTCAGATTCTAGGCCCGAGGCTGCAAGAACACCATCAAATGACGTGGACGCCGGGTCACGCGGGTCTGGAGGGGAACGAAAGGGCGAACGCCCTAGCTCGAGCGCTAATCAACCGAGCGGGGCAAGACGAATCGTCTCATCAATCCCCACCCTTTACCTTCATGCCCCTGCCGTCCAATTACTGCTACCGACTCGAGATCCAGCGACTCAACTGCAGGATTTATCCTCCGCTTCACAAAAAGCTCAGCACTGAAGATGCCGTGGCTCTCCGACTTATTCAGACCAACACATTTACAATCCTACACAGATGTAGTAAAACGTTCCCACATACATATCGCGGCATCTGCCCCTGGTGCGGCGACACACGCCCTACACTCTTTCACATCTCGTGGGGTGCGGGGGCAAACCTCAACACCTAAAGACGCCTAGCACGTCACTTGAGCTGTGGGAGGTACAGCTGACCGGCGATACCCTTGCGGGACAAAAAGCTCTCGTCCAGCAAGTACGTCGAGCAGCCATAGCCAGCGGAGTCCGGGAATGAGGACACCACCCACTCGACCTCAAGAGCAGCCACCTCGATGGTTCAAACAAATGTTTCTCTCTCTCTCTCTACTCATCAATATCTTGGTGGCGAAGCAGCGTCGTTCAGAAATATTACCACCTCTAATGTAATTCTCCATTGTGTTCGCGCCAGTTCGCACGCTTGCTGTTACGGCAACGTGTTTCGTTTCAACTTGTGCTGGTTGCGTGTGACAGACCTGTTTTATTTTGACTGTGTACTACGCATTCGGTCGACCTACAGTCATGCTTCGAACCGTTTGACTGCTGGTAGGCATTACTGGAGTATCGCAATCTTCGTGGCTGGCTGCTCACGGTTGCATTCTCGGGAGCAAGACGGGAGCACGCCACTTTGCGCATGATTTTCTTTGGCGCCACCTATTTGACCCACTAGTTGTTGTTGGCATCGGCGTTCGTACAGCAAGTCATGAATCTAAATCTGCTCAATCTCGCGGGCTCATGATAACAAAACTTTAGGCGAATTCATAGTTAATGAAAATCTGGGGTTTTACGCGCCAGGATCACGATATATGATTTTAAGGTACGCATTAGTGGGGGACATTTTCACCACCTGGGGCTCTCTAACGTGCACCCAATGCACAGCACACGGGATTTTTTGCACATAACCCCCCATAGAATGCGGTTGCCGTGGCCAGGATTTGTACCTGCGTCTTCTAGGTGACCTCGTAGTAAGATCAGTTGCAGGGCTGGTGTTCTGTACAGCGGCTTCTTCCGACGAAATGCGTGGTAATAGTGCCGTGCCGACGTTCGAGCTCTCGTACGTAATATGAGGCGTGCTATTCTATTTTTTTAAGCACTTGTGGAATGTAGCACAATTCTGTTTCTTGAGCTCACGCCATGTGTAGAGTCAAGATAGGCATCGATCGAAAGTTGAGTATTCGGACTGCATACACTGTAGCGGCCATTATGATAGCGGCCGTAGTTCTATCACAGGTGCCGTTTTTGTCTCGAAAATCGAGTACAAATTTTGGTCGTTTCCATAGGCTTCCATTCAGAATCTTTAACCACTCTAGGAATAATATTGTAGCTTACCACAGCGTGATCACCGAATTTGTCTCGTGTGGGTTGTCTTCTAGAACATGTGTGTCAGCTGCCTTTTTGAATAATCGACCTACAGCTTTAATTACTTGCAAAAAAAAAACACTTATTCCATTGTAACCGCGCTATCTTCGTGCCGCGGCCGCTTGGAGCGCTAGTTGGTGCGTATCCAAGAAAGCAGGATATGTGTGCGATAAGTGATGTACAGAAGTACCTAATGAGAATTACAGAAGTAGCTAATGATACTTTTTGCCTTCCCTTGAGCAGCTGAAATTTTTAAATGAGTTCGCCAAGGAAGTTCCCACTGAAGCTTCTCATCGATGCTTCTTGGGACTCGCACTCGTATTGACAAGCCCTGACAAGCACATTTAAGAGAGCGGCTCTTGCAATCACGCACTTTAGGCTTTTGGGGCCACCAAGATGAAAGGCAGTAGTTCCTTTTGAGATTTCGGGGTATTGCTCCTTCAAAAACTGGACCTTTAAATCAAGAAAGTGCAGTTGCTGCTTCTCTGGGAAATTGTGTGTCAGCACCTTGTCCGACATGGCGGCTAGAACGGGTGCCTGAAATTCTCTGAATTTGAGTTGTTGTCAGCCTGCGTCCTTTTGCTTGCACTTGAGGACTACTAAGTTGTCATCGAGTTATCCAAACACCTTGACCTTTTGCTAGTCATGAAGTGCATATTCCAACCACGCGTCGATGGTGACCAACACAAGATCACTGAAGGAGCTAAATATGAGCCACTGCCGAGTCCGCTCTTCTAGACAAGAGTTTGGTACTAAAAGTTAATTGTCGTGAAGCGTACTATAAGTCCAGGAGTTCAAAAAAGGCATCCGCAGTTAGTCCAAAATTGTTCTGAAAGCTCGCACTTCGTGCTGCGTCAATGGAGTCGCTGACAGCTTCAAGCATTCGGCCATGATGTGAGGAATGTCGACGAAAAAGGCCGATAGATTACCGATATCCTGTCTCTCGAAGAACTGCGACACTACTGGTGGCCTGCGAAACAGAAAATGGTCATCAACTGCTGGCATAACAACTCTTTCTTGGAGAAATGGCCGAGCGCCAGTTGCCAGGTTCCCCGTTCATATATGATCCGCCATAGCTGGCAACCCCACTTGTGTGTTTTTGCTGAGAAGAACGCACCCAGGCTGAGACTGCAGCTGTTCTTTCTGTTCTTGAGATTCGGAAGGTTCAGCTTGTCAGGCAGGTATTCTGGAGGTTTCATTTTTTTCCCTCCCAGGCTGTGCCTCTTTCACGAGGCGAACGTTCTGAGCAATCGCATCTTGCTCTTTTGTGTCGCACACCTGTGGCGCAATGACAACGAATCTGCCATCTTTGTCCGAAAGAAGCAGACGCTGATCACGCTACCACAGCCATGACATCTAACCATCCATCTTCTCCGGTCAGCCGTTCGTGGATAGCGGAAGAACAGCTACACCTTCTGTGAAATGCGCATCTTACCTTTCCTCCTTTGACGTGAACACCGAGGTCCTGAACAATCCCAACGTACCGCGTCGTTCGAGCTGCTGAGGAAGGCAGAATTTTCAATTTCAGCCCCAGCTGCAAGGTATTCATTGCTTAGTCAGGAATGGTAGATCGCCTATGAAACAAACTTTGTGCTTTTGAGGGCAGACTTTTTTCCTCGGTATGATAGCCGCACTCTTAGGCCGAAGGAATCCTGCCACCTGCGTTGCGGTGCGTGGATTTTGGTTGAGGCGGTAGCTGTAGTTTGCCAAGCGGAACAACGGGAGTCAGAGCTATGGCAATGTAATTTCAGAAGAATCGAACTTGCCTCCAGGCACCGCACCGTCAAACTCTGAAGATGCCTTGTATGTGACCAGGTGACGGTACCAAAATATCAACTACGCAAAAGATGTGCGCATGTATGTAGTTCTAAATGCCGAAGGCTAGGAGACGAGTTGGCAAGTCGCTGAAACCGGAAGGTATACAGAAGGAGTGGAAGGAAGACAAGAAAAAAAGTTTGCTGTCAATGAAATATATTCCAAACAGGCTGATATTGATCTAATTGCTTTGTCTTAGCGTGGAATCAGTGCAAGGAATGAAATTGACACAGAGTCAGTTCAGAAAACTAAACATAGCACACGAGCGCTGACTAACAAGTGGCTTTGTTCATTGCGTCGCGCAATAAGTAAGTCACGTGGCGACGCATAGTTTGCCACCCGCTGTCAGGTTATCGAGCACGCTCGGAAAAGAAAGGCAGATAATCTCACCTGTGACCACTTGCTCAGCTGGAGTTCTGATTAGCGAAAACGTGATTATGTTCGTTTTTGTTTCATAGCCTCTGATATTGCCTTCAAGAGAAGTAACAAATATTACAAAATAGTCTCTGAGCCACATTGTGCCTTATACACTCCACTCGTGGTGGCTTTACCTATTTACTATTGTTATTTTTATATTAAGTTACTAGTTACATATTTATTTAACCTTTCATATGTTGCGAGTCGAGCAGTATATGTTATTCTACATTTTATAAGCGAGCGCGCGCCTAGCGCTTCAGGCGATGTAAGCAGCCTGTAAGCGAGGCGATACCCGAAAAACGTAGCAGTTGATGCACGGTGTGAAGGCATGTGTAGGAACACAGATTGCCACATGCGGCCTTGCAGCGCATGGTTGAAGTCGTAACGAGAACCGCAGCTCACACCGAGCATCGGAGTGCAAGAGGCTTTGCCGCGTGCGATGTGAAAGCACTTCGCAACTTCCATCAGCGAGAGCTGTTGGCGACCGGCGCTCGCTCGTCAATTCGCGCCCTTTCGCTTCATAAAAAAGTAAGCGCGTCCGAGAATAACACGTAAAATCCGAGCAAGCGTCCCTGCGGTGCGGCGGCGGGAGTAAATGTCGCGGAGGCCCTCTGGAGTGTCACACCCTTCAGTCACTCCGCCGGACCTGTAGCTCCTAGCTGACTTGTCAGAAGGGCTGGCGCATTTTCGAACATGTTCCTGGCGTACTAAAGCAGAAGAAAGAAGGCAATAAGGTGAATAGCAGAACAGCGCAACTGGGGTTTTCTGCATTCGTAGCTGAAGGACAGCGGATCGAATGTGCATCCTGTCGTGCCATACTTTCTGTATAAGCTAGGTGAAACATTGCGGGAGGAAGACTGAAATGCTACCGTCATTCCGCAAACATCCTGGAATAAACTCGGAATGCTAGGAGACATAGAGCTTGTCAGTACATGCACGGGGTTGATGATGATGACACAAACTTTATTAAAAAGAAAGAGACGGCGATCTTGCATACGACGACCTCAGATGGGTAGCTTCTTTAGTACGGGATGCTATGGCCCTCGGCTGTCCGCCTTGTTCGGTCCGCCAGTCGTCGCTGGTCAGCTGGCACCTCAGTGACACCACTGCACTCCCAAGCCATACGACAGAGCTAATTGGGTATTCCGCAGAACTGACAGTTGTATTCGTATAGTGTACCTTCTGCACGGTGTAAAAAATATAATTTTGGTGTTGACATTCGCCGCCCGCCGCGGCGGAGGGCGCACGCAGACGTTGTTCGCTGCAGCACATGCGCCAGCCACAGCTGCGTGGAGGGCGCTGCTTCTCAGGGGCCGATAGGGTTACTGTGTGTGCTCCTTACGAGCACACACAGTAACGCTAGGGGCCGATGGGGCCGAGCGTGGCGAGGCACATTTTAGAGCGCAGGTATTAAAGGGACATTAAAGTAAAGAATGATTTCTTCTGCATCAATACATGACCTTTCTGCAACACCAAAAACACCACTCTTACAACGATAAGAAGTTTGGTAAGCCAGAAAAAGCGCAAGAACGAAATACGGGTGGCGACGCCTAGTTGAAGTTCCCGCGCCTGGTGCTGTGACGTCTTGGATTTTGATGGCATCTTCTAGGGCCTACTAATTATACACAGCGGTACAGATTGACTACATTGTGTTCTAAAGGAACCAAATAATAAACATGGCAAGTTTCGGGAACCTTTACTCAGACAACGCGGCCCAAATGCGAAAACATACTTTGGAGTGCCTGACGTCACGCTGACGTACTGGCGCTGGGGTTTCCGCGCGAAATTCTAATACCGATACTTGAACCTTCATTTTCTCATCAAATAATCAAACTATTTATTTTAAATGACTGCCTGCAGGGTTCTTAAACAATGCTTCTTTAGTCTAAACTTATTTATTGTTTCGCTTTCGTGTCCCTTTAAGCGCCCGTTCCTGCGTCGAGCTTCGGGGTCGTAACCAAGCGAAGGATGGAAGAGCGAAAGCGGAGCGCAGCGGGCGATTAAAAACGAATAGAGCGCGCGGAGGAAAGCGGAGGAGGAACCTACAGTGAAAGCACGAGGCGGAAAGTGGAGGAGGATGGTGTGGCGAAAGCGTGACAAGAAAAGCGTAGTGCCGCTCTGCGGCAACTCTGGTTAAAAACTAGAGTAGCGCGCGTCGTCTGTTCGCCGATGGCATGCAGCGACTGCGTCCAACGTTGCCATATATGAAAACAAAGCTCTGCATTAGCGGAGGTCTGTCTGCAGTGGCGGCTCAGAATCGCGCCCGCGCGTCACGCACGCGCTGCGTGCTGCGTGTCGCGATCTCAGGATTAGCGAGGCAGTCGCGTCACACTTTGCTCCGTTTGCAACGTGCCGCGCGAAACAGATTGTCCGCGGCAACCATATATCGCGAAATAAAAAAAAAACGCATTGGGCTGCGCTTTCGCATTAGGGAGTATGGTAATTGTCGGTGAATTTTTTCAGCGCCCGCGTCTCGCAGAGCACGAGTTCAGTCGTAACTTCTTTCTTAGTGCTGGCTCGTGACATCTAGTTGCATTATTCTCCTGCAAGAAGAAAAGCATCGGCCCGATGCTTACTAAACTAGAAAGCACAGAACAACAGGAGAGTGCGCGCGCAGTAAGCTCTGGACAACACAGGACGTTCCGCGAAGTGAAAGTATGTTCACTAGATGCGGTTGTGAAATTATCTGAAAATGTATGGTTTAGTATGGTGGCAGAAAGGTCGGAAGGAATTGGAACACCGGAAGAGTCGGTTAGGACAATACTGTTGTCAGTCGAAGGAATACTTGCACGCGAAAATTTTTCAGCATTGGTGATAAGCATTGAAGGCGGAACATGTCAATGGAAGTGCTTTTTGGCGTTTTGACCGCTTGCACATATATGCGTTTGACGCCGCTGTATGCGGTTCCTAGCGTTCACTTGGGGGTGAAAGCTTTGCAGTGTAGTAGAGGCGCTTATTTTTATTTGATAGGCGCCTAATGTTATTATTGTACCAGGGAGGGTTTGTGTGAGTCGTAATGGTAATTTGAAACGCCGTGGGAGGCGGGACTCACCCGGCAGAACCTGGGAATTGATTGTAAGGTTCGTTACATCGCAATACGAGGCACGGACAAAAGGAAGGTATGAAACGGCGACATGGCGCTGTGTCGTCGTTTTATACCTTCGTTTTGTACGTGTCTTGCATTGTGCTGTAACGAACGTTACAATGAATTCTAACCAACTCGCCCAACTTGCCGTCTTGAGAACCTGGGAAGCCAGCAAGCAACCTTCGACCAGGCCGAACGAGCCGCTAGAGCCAGTGGGGCCCTGAAATATGGGCTTCACCCGCAAGAACCTCAGTCCGCTATGTAAATAAAATGTTTATTCCTCCTCCTCGGCAACACGACGCCGCTCGTCCACAGGATGATGCGCACGAAGCAAACCTGTAACAAAGTCGCTGATCCGCAAATCGTGCGCCTTCTGCTGCAGCGGACCGTGAGTTTTCGAAGCGAACATGCAACAGCTTCTGTGAAGACACATTTCACTTTCGTATTCTACCGAATCTTAGAAAGATGGATCAACCATGTTTTTTTCATTTTTGATTCTTCTCTTTGCGAATGTGAATGTTCGAAGCAAGAAGCAATAAACTGCTACGATAGCTAGTCTAGAACTGCACCAACCAGCCCAGGTTTCTATCCTACGGAAGCACGATTTATGTGAACGTATACTTATGCACGCACTGGTAAGAAGAAAGCGACCATGCTGTATTGCGCAGACTTAAAAAGACATCATTATGCATAGAAAATGGTTCCTTCACTAGAGAAAAATTCAAGCGTACAGAACCGAATTCGTCGGTGCTGGTGCCAAGCGCATTGCACGTCGAGGAGATTGCCTGAGGCAACCAACGCCGGCCACCGGCGCGGAAAACGTAACGAGCAGCGCACGGCGCCGGCTGTCGCGACAACAGCGATGCACTATGGTCGCGGTCGCACCGCGACCGCTGCAGGCTGGCGCATTTGCACACGCGCCTCTTGCGTGTGTACGCCCACGGGAAGCACAATCGTCTTCGCTCGCGGGAGGCAGCCAACCGCACGATTCGAGCCAAAGCTGGCCTGACGCGCGCCTGTCCCTTCTTGCGCGAAAAACGTATGCACGGCACACGTAAAGGAGCCCTTTCTCCTCATTTTCCCTGCTCGTGGTGGCATGGAAGCAACGTTCTGCCCAGGCTGGGCCAACTAGCAAAAGAGGAACGATACAGTCTGGTGTGTGCGTCCTTGTTTGTGCTTGCACGTGAGCCTTCTGTAGTGAGGTTGGACGGCAAAAAAGGAATAGGAAAGGGTGAAGGGAATATATCGAGCAGGCGAAAGGAGCAGCCTGCCGGTTCTCGCGTTCACTTCTGAAGGGGAAACAGGCTCCTCTTCCTTTGCGCTGCTACACGCGCCAGACGGGGGCTCGTTGTGCGAAATCTGTGGCGCGATTAGCACTAATTCCCGTCCTCGAGAGACGACGCGCGAGCACAAAGAGCTCTGGAAAGGGCGCTCCTGCGAGAGAGATCGCAAGAGAAACACAAAGCGAGACCGAAACAAAAGACAAAGATGTGTGTCCGCAAAAATATATATATAACGAGCGACAGGAAAGGGTTCCCAGGAGAAGAAGGGAAATGAGCGCTCCTGGTCGATTGTTTGTTCCTTCCGGCCATCCTAATTTAGGCCATGGAAACGACGGAAACGACGCGAAGACGAAAAGTGAAGAAAGAGCCTTCATTTCGAGGGAAAGAGCTACAGGCGCCTACGAAGGCACCTTTATCTCCACGATCACACCACGGCTCTGGTGAAATCTGATAAGGATAGAAACCGGTTGCGCTAAAAAAGGCAAGGAGAGGCATCGGGAAGACTGTGCGCGGTGGTGGGAGAAGGAGCGGAGTTTGTCATAACGAGTACGATAATATGATAGATAGATAGATAGATAGATAGATAGATAGATAGATAGATAGATAGATAGATAGATAGATAGATAGATAGACAGACAGACAGACAGACAGATAGATAGATAGATAGATAGATAGATAGATAGATAGATAGATAGATAGATAGATAGATAGATAGATTCAAAACGGCTATTCGCATTAATACTTCCTCTATGCTTTCCTAAACTTCGTTATATGTTGGCTTCATATGTTTGTGAGTAAAAAAATAGGGCTTCTCGGTTCCTCTTCTTCCCGTTCATTGAAAGAGAGGTTGACACTCTTAGTTCTCTTTCCTATGCGACGACATGCAATCCTGAACCGCGCTACGGCACCGTAATTTTCGCCTACAACTCTTCATCTGCATATCATATTGACCGCAAATAAAGACTGTGACAGAGGGCGAGAACACATAAACATCATGATACTGCATGTTTACTGCATGATATGCAGTAAACACCAACTAGGCCAAAGTGAAGTTCTTCTGAAACTCTTCCTCTCACCATCATCACCATTTATTTATTTATTTATTTATTTATTTATTCAGGTTTCCTTACAGGTTCCGTCGGGAACATTGAGCAAGGGGGGCGATTGAATCAAACACAAGTTTAACAGAAGCAACGCAGTATCAAACAATACAATGTGGTTACATAGTACAAATAAATAAAAAAAAGGTTAACCAGACACAAGGTTATTGTTTGCAAAGCCGCGATAACGCAAGAATGTAAGACGCACGAGGGGTGGATACAGCCTGTTCAATGGGCAGGCAATAAGCGCACGGCAACAACTGGCACGCTAAAAAAAAAAAAGAAAAAGAAAAAGGCGACCATACACCTCCACGTAATCACAACGAAACATAGTTACAGTATTTAAGATGTATAAGGTTGATACACTTGGTTGCGGAACCATGCGTGATCGGGTTACTGAAACGATTTCGTTAGGAAGAACATTCCATAATGTTATTGCTCTGGGCAGTGTCGATGAGTTGAATGCTTGTGTGTGGCCGTAGATGCGTTTGAGAAAGCGATGGTTGTTTAATCGATTGGACATGCGCATGGAGGATTCTAGGGGTAGCGCTGAAAGATAAGCGCAGTTTGTATACTTGTGTAGCAAACAAACGATAGCGACAGAACGACGGGTGTCTAAGGATTCGAGAGTAGAAACGCGGGCGAGTTGTCTCGCTTCTTCAGCCCATTGAGCGAAAGCTTCAGCATCCGTGCCTATATCGCTGCAGTCATGTGGGGACATCGCATCGAGCATTGTCGTCACTTCGTCCTAGTCGAGCGTCCTCGTCAAAGTGAGCCAGTACAGGAGGTGCTAGCAGGCGCTTTTGGAGATCATTAAACTCTGCTTGTTCTTCTTCGATCCACACGAAGGCAACGTCTTATTCTTGTAAGGCGCGTTAATGGTGAAGCTATAAGTGAAAAATTGGCAATAAATCTTCAGTATTACGCGCAGTGACCTAGGAAACGCCTCACTCTCTCCTTGGCGGTTGGCGCTGGAAACTTTGTGACGGCCGTGATCTCGTCGGGGTCAAGGCCGCGGCCGCCTTGATGACTCACAATATCTCCTAAGAACTGGAATTCCTCGAAACCAAAGTCACACTTTTCGGCTTTCAGTATTAGGCCGGCGGACCGTATCGTTCGTAGAACATAAGTGAAATAATAATAATAATAATAATAATAATAATAATAATAATAATAATAATAATAATAATAATAATAATAATAATAATAATAATAATAATAATAATAATAATTATTATTATTATTATTATTATTATTATTAACCACCAGCAGCGGTCTGAGGTGTTGCTCAAACGTTTCCGAAAAAACGATCACGTCGTCCAGGTATACAAGGCATGTCTGCCACTTCAGGCCTAACAGAACCGTATCCATGAGTCGCTGAAAAGTTGCTGAAGCTGAGCATAAATCGAAAAACAGGACCTTGAATTCGTAAAGCCCGTCAGGTGTTACGAAAGCAGTCTTTTCTATGTCTCTCTCGTCCACCTCGATTTGCCAATAGCTACTTTTTAGGTCCATCGACGAGAAGTAGCGGGCATGCCTCAGCCTGTCGGGTGAATCGTCGATACGCGGTAATGGGTATACGTCTTTCTTTGTCACCCGGTTCAGCTTACGGTACTCGACACAAAAATGTAGACTGCGTCTTTCTTTTTTATCATCACTACCACCGATGCCCACGAGCATTTTGATGGTTTAGACAACGTCGTCGGCGAGCGTTTTCTTCACGAGCTCTTGGATAGCTTCGCGTTCTTTTGGTGCTACATGGTACGGGTTTTGTCGGATTGGTCTCGCTGTCTCCTCCGTCATAATCTGGTGCTTCCTCAGTGGCGTCTGACCAACCCTGGATGTTGACGAGAAACAATAGCGAGACTGGTGCAGCAGGCCCACAAGGCGCTGCCTTTCCGCTGATCATAAGCTCGCGCTCACTTCAAGAACAGGTAACGGTGCCGAAGCGTCTTGCTCTCCCTGTTGTAATGAAAAACAGTCACAAAATTCCGCAATCTCATCGAGGTCAGCAACTTCTGCGTCTTCCTTGCTGAAGTTTGTCAGCAGTACCTCTGTTTTCTCACGCATTACTTTGACGAGACTTCTGGGCATGATAACAGCTTGAGTGAGCAAAAGCGTAATTATCTGCTCTGGAAGACTTTCCCACCATACTCTGTGTCGCACCTGACGGAAACAAGACGGCTAGATAACGGCGGTACGGTCATGTCGACTATGATGCTTAAGGACTTGCGCTGTAGTTCTGCATTTTCGTCCCCAGAAAAGCTTAGTATACCTTCTGGTATGTTGATGACGGTGCCATGCTCGCGTAAGAAGTGCATACCTATCATTACATCTTTGCAGCAGTCGGAGAGAATAACAAAGTTTACGACGAATGACGAATCCCCTATGTTGATCCTTGCAGTACACTTGCCAGTCAGTGTCAGTAGCTCGCTTCCAGCACCTCTAATGTGCGGCCCTAACCATTCCATTTTCACTTTGCCAAGTCTGTCCGCCAATTTTTCAGTTATGATCGAAAAGTCCGCGCCCGTGTCTACTAGCACCGCCACGTCGCGGCCGTCAATTGATGCAGTAACATCGACGCTAACAATGTCGTCTGTCGCCAAATCATATGGCTATATCGGCTGCTCGTTCGACGGCAAAGGGGGATTTTCGGCACTTTGACGTGTGACAACCTTCCCACCTGAGGTTGCGGCCTTCAGTCTCCCTGGCGTGGGCTGGGAGATCGCCCTCGGGCCACGTCGATGGAACATTCTTGCAGGTGGAAAATGATGTCCTGGGGAGGGGGAGCGCGACCGGTAACCGGGAGAATCGGCTCGCCAGCCCGTCGAATTCGCGTTGATGCTCGCTCCGCTGCCATTGAAAGCACGACGAGAAGCAGTGGATGGGAATGCTTGGTACCCTGCGACGCGATAAGTGCAGTGACGGCAGATGGGCGCGCTTCCCTACAATGGAAGCACAAAGGCCTATAGTCAGCTGTGCGCCAAATGTCGGTTCTGCGAAGTGGTGGTCGCGTCGCTTGTTCCCTACGGCACTAAGGCGATGCCGGTGCTTAGCGCTGGTGATACTGCGGTGTCGGCATCGGAGGTGGCGGTCGACGGACGACGTCTGCGTAGCTGAACTGCTACGTCTGGGGATGTGGCTCGGGAGCCGAAAACGCTTGCCTTATTTCTTGGCGCACAGTTTCAGCCATTACCCGCCGTGGTTGCTCAGTGGCTATGGTGTTGGGCTGCTGGGGGCGAAATGCGAAAACACCCGTGTGCTTAGATTTAGGTGCACGTTAAAGAACCCCAGGTGGTCAAAATTTCCGGAGTCCTCCACTACGGCGTGCCTCATAATCAGAAAGTGGTTTTGGCACGTAAAACTCCAAATATTATTATTATTAGTTTCAGCCATTGACACAGCTGTGCATTCACTTGGCGTGGCAGTGAGATTTTTAATCTCTTCCTGCACTATTTCGCGCATCAGCCGGCGTAAGGAACCCTAGTCCGTAACTGTCACTGCTGCGGTGCTTGCCGGTTCACTGGTGGTCAGGTGATCATACTGGCGGCAGTGTAAATTTAACGCGCGCTCTATGGCTGTCGATTCTTTAATAAATTTATCGACACTTTCGGCGGGTTCCGCACAAGACCATCAAGCAGCTGTCCCTTTACGCCGCTCATGAGGTATGGTATGGCATGGTATGGTATGAAGAACTTATTGGGTCCTGAAGGTAAACCCCAGGTTGACGCGGGCCGCTCCCACGTTGGGACTGTCAGGCCGAGCCCTTCAGCCACATCGCGGGCCTTCTGGACTGCCCGTAAATTGGTCAGAGAGTGATTCACTGTGTAGCATTTGCCGCCACCATTCTTGTTGCTTGTCACAGCCTGTGAAGACCGCGGGGCGCTGTCAAAGCATGTAGTCAAGAGTAATGATGCCATTGCACTTACTACAGTTGGTTTGAGTTTCCCTCTCCGGATTGATCCTGTTCATAAAATCTGGACTTGGGCATGTTCTTGTCTGTAGCAAACGTAATGTAACCGCTTGGGCTCTGCAAAGCTTACCGTGTGGCAATGGGTATTCCCTTCTGGTTTTTTTTTGCTTCAGAGATATCGGGGTCTGCACGACAACAAAGACGAGGCATGTCCTCAGCGAACATGGCAACAGTTTCATTCGGCTTTTGAATCCACGATTCGAGAAGACGCTGACCAAGGTACTAATGCGTCATGTTCCTGAAGGAGCAAAACAGTGAAGTAGGCCTCCTACGGCAATGAGGTTAATTTCACGCTTCACCTAACTCTACAAAATAACTATATAGCTATAGAGTAATAATATAGTAACTGTTTAATAAGGCCCGGGCAAAATAATGTATTAGACTTTTAAGAAGATATTCGTTAGGCTCGAAGCATCTAAGAAACCAGTTAACGGCAGACGAGGTGCCAAAGGCCTTGAAGTAAACGGCAATGGAAGCTACCACGTTCGGTGCAGGCGCTCGCCAGGCAAAGTGTATGCAAATCCAATGTTTCCATGTAGACTTGTGAAGTTTGGAACAGTTATTTCGCTTCCTTTCTGCTTTGCCCGTAGAAAGATTATCCTTACTGATATTTCGCGTTTACCTCGTGGCCTGTCGGAATTGTCAACACTCGCTTAATTTATATTCGTTTCGGGAAGCAACACTGCTCGCATTTTATTGGCTGAGGCATCACTTTTTGCGAAGGCTCCATCTCAGCCCTATAAAAATTGAGCGCGTTTACTGCATAGCAAACGTCCTAGATTTGCGATAGTCGAGATGAATAAAGTTACACTTTTTAATTTCGAACGCATACTATACTTTTGATTCTCACAAGAGCGTCCGTGGAGGAGTTTGCAGAGACAATGGCAACAAAGGCGAAAGAGCGCAGGGGCTGGTTGTTTATGTACGGGCACTAAGACGCATTTATTTTTTTTGAGTATCCTGGTATGGTTTTGAGAGTTGTTTGTGTAGTTTTTAATGCTTGTGTGTATTCAAGCGAGCTCTTGTATGTAGTCAGCCAGCCGCCTTTTATACCGCCTGCACAATCGAAAAGACCGAAAAACAAATAAACAAGAACCTTAAGCTTCGGGAAGCCACCGCATTGCGGGAGTATACTACATGCAGGCATCGAGAAAGCGTTCGATTCAGTCGAAACCTCAGCAGTCATGGAGGCATTACGGAATCAGGGTGTAGACGAGCGGTATGTAAAAATACTGAAAGATATCTATAGCGGTTCGACAGCCACCGTTGTCCTACATAAAGAAAGCAACAAAATCCCAATAAAGAAAGGCATCAGGCAGGGAGATATGATCTCTCCTATGCTATTCACAGCGTGTTTACAGGAGGTATTCAGAGACCCGGATTGGGAAGGAGTGGAGATACGAATTAATGAAGAATACCTTAGTAACTCGCGATTCGCTGATGATATTGCCTTGCCTAGCAGTGGCGTAGCCAGAAATTTAGCTAGGGGGGGGGGGGGGGCTCACGTTGCAGCTCGGCCTCCTCCTTAAGATGCAACTTTAGCACGGGTGCTCCTATCTAAATACACGTAGAAAGAGAATTTGTTTTTCTTGGGAACCACGGCAGCAAATTTGAGGAGGTTTGTTGCATTTAAAAGAAAAACGTACATTCTAGTGGCTGTTCGTTTCGATTTTTCATTTAGGTTGTCACTTCTTTATTAAAGGTTGAGCAAAATCGCAAATTTTCAGAAAACGATACTATCAAGTTTAAAACTCGGTAACTCAACAATGATAAATTATATCACAATTCTGTGAATTGCATATAACATTACATCTAGAGCGGGCAAAATTGATATCTTACACCTGAACCTAAAAAAATTTAAGTATTAAGGAAATGCGGCTTTTGCAGAACCCTTGTACATAACGTAACTAATTTATGTAAGATACAAATTGACATATCGAATTTGTCCTCTTTGAATGATCTAATCGATGTCGTTTACAGAACTGCGATATCTATTTTTGATGCAGAGCTATTAATTTGTAAACTTCGTGCTTCTATTCTTCCGAACTTTCGAATTTTTCAAAATATCTTAAGCAAAGTTCAGGCCCTAAATCGAAATTCCGCTTCCAACAGGGACTATAATTTAACTTCCTCTCTCAAATGCAACACATTTCATTAAAGCGATCCAGGGGTTATCTCAGAGAAGCATTTCTGCGTTTTACATGTACCTGAATAGGCGCATCGGAGTTGGGCCCGAGCTAAAGCTTCCTCTTAAACAATTTGTCTAGGGATCAAATACATGAATAATAACTGCATTGCCATTGCCAAAGATGCTGCAAACCAATTGTTGAAAGCTACACACTGTAAATACAAGTAAAATATGTATTTTTTCATAAAAGAATATACTCGTCTGTGCCAAAAATTGTGCCCAAAATAACTGATATCAATGCTTACATGTTTTTGTCTATTTAATAACTAAAGAAAATATCACACGAACTTTAGAGCTATATCAGTTCAAAATCAGCAAAGCAGTGCATGCCGCTGATATGAAAAATGTAGGGGCCATGAAATGAACAAGTTGACGACGAATATGTTAATGAAACTGTCATTCAAGATCCTTGTTTACATTCTTGAACACTTGCAACGGCCAGTGAAAAATCTCAATGACGCTGTCATTTGTTCCAATGTATTACGCAGGAGCAGCTGTCAGCGGTCGTGCATCGTGAGTAATTGCACCGAAACTATAGTCGCAACAGAGAGCACGTATAAAAAGCTTGAGTTCTGCAAAATATACGAGGGCGAGTCAAATGAAAGTGAGCCAATGCGAATATATGACAAACGGGGTACTTTATTTAAAAGTAGCCTCCATGAGTATTTAGACGTTTGTCCCATTGACTAACGAGTCGCGTGATTGCCGTCTCGTAAAGCTCCTTGGGTTGCCGCTTCTAAAAGTCTGGAACTGACTCTTTCACGTCATCGTCTGACACGAATCTGGTTCCCTTGAGCTGTTTTTTTGGTTGTCCCAAAATGTCGAAGTCGCAAGTCGACAGGTCTGAGATGTATGGCGGATGTTGCAGCGTTTCCGCTTGAACTTTGCCAGTTTCGTATTCACCACATCAGCGACCTGGGGACGGGCATTGTCGTGGAACAAGATGACCCCATTCGTCAATTTTCCACGTAGTTTGTTCTTGATTACGACACGCAGCCGGTACAGCGTTTCGCGATATCGGAAAGAATTGATAGTCTCTCTAGATTTAGCAAATTCTATCAGTAATGGCTGCTCACGATAGAAAAAAATAAGTCAACAGCACCTTCCCGGCGGAAATGACAGCCTTTGCTTTCGTTGGCGGTGGTGAATTCGAATGGTTTCACTGTAAGCTCTGCCGTCGTGTTTCAGGCTCGTAGTAGTGACATGATGGTTCGTCCTCGATCACAATTGCATACAAGAAATTGTCACCCTCATTGTGATACAGGATCAGATGAGTAAAGGCAGCGCCGAACTTTTCCGTCTTCTGGCGGTGGTTTAAAATCTTGTGTATCCATTGTGCACACAAGAGACGATAATCGAGATGTTCATGAATTATGGCGTGAACCGATCCCTTACTGATGTTCACACGCTCTGCCAGTTCATCGATGCTCTTCATCAGTTCTTATTTCATCAGCTCATCAACCTTTGCAATTTTGTTAGGAGTGATTACACGATGGCTTTGGCCCGGTCTCGGATCGTATTTGCTACTTTCACGTCCTTCTTTGAACCGTTTGCTCCAGCGCTTCACATTGGGCAATGAAATGAAATGTTGAAGGTACACGGCAGCCATACGGCGACTAATTTCTTTTTGGGAAACACCTTCAGCTGTCAAAAACCAAACGATACCACGCTGCTCAACTTCTAGAGCATCCATTACGTCGGGAAACCATGTTCAACCCAGTATGTGAGAGCATTAAAGAGCATTTATCCTCTCACCTACATGTCACTTTTGTAAATGAGAGATGCCTGTGTGCTGCGCGCATGCCTCGCAGAAAATAAACCGAACCATTTTTGCGCGGGGTGGGTAGGCTCACTTTCATTTGACTCGCCCTCTACATTAGAAACGTGAAGATACAATAGAATGTACAGATGCGAAGATACAGCTTGATAAAGGGCAAATAAGTGTCACTGGAAGCAAAGTTCACTGCGCGTATACACAAAACCTCGCTACAATATATTTAAATATATGTATAAGTATGCCTAAAGGCATACCTTTGCCTTATGCCTCATGTATGTAATTATGCCTGAAGGGCAAGTGTTTATCGCAATAAAAACAGTATCGAATAAATTTACGTATCTAAGAAAAAAGTCCCTGTATATAATGTGTCAAACAAGGCAAATAAACATGTTGTGAAATCACAGATTCACAGAATCCTAGATCCCGTCCCCATTCTATCCACTCCCCTTAATGTATCGCGCGTGACGGAAGGCGGCCCGCTTGCTCCCCGCTTTTCTCCCTTGCTCACATAAGACTGAGCCACCATCGTCGCCCCCCCCCCCCCCACACGCTTTCACTCGCACATACAGCATGCAGCGCACGTTTATGATGTTATCGCCCTTAGACTTTATGCGAAACATGAGGGCGACGGCGACGACAGGAATGCGCCAGAGTGTCCACATAATTTCTATCGAAAAAATATACTAAGAGTATCCGGCAACTGAAGCGTCCCATGGGCCATTACTTTCCACAAAAGAAGCAACAAAATTGAACTTTCAGCATGCGACAATTCGCTGCGCTAAACAATGTTTTTCCTTTTTTTCCTTTTGTGGGGCGGGGGCATCGAAATGGAATAAACGCAAAGAAAACTATGCTGCCCAAAATCGAACGCCTACTTTGGGCACCTAATGTTGCTACCAAAGGAATATCGAAGAAAACGCGGGACAGTTGGTCCACCGAAAACCATGCGCATACTGCTCGGTATCCTAAACCGGCGAGACAAGACTTTCGAGAGGTTGCGCTCAAGCGAACGCGGTGCAATCTTTCGAGTCCCCACAGTGATGGCGGCGAGCGACCATTGTTTCTTTTTCTCGTCTGCTAGCCAGAAAGCGTTGAAAACTCTGCTAGGCGAAAATGCATTCGGCCAGAGAAAACCGAACGCGCACCGAAGTGCGCCGTGCAGTGGTCAGGGCAACACGAGAAAAACGCATGCGCTCTGGCTGGCTCTGGCTGGCTCTGGCAGCCTGTGAGTAACGAGTACAAAAAAAAATGAAGAGGCTCAATGTGTCCTCGCGAATAAAAGTCAAAGTAGAAAAAATAAATAAGAACGTTGTTACCTTGGCTGACTTTAGTGTCTTGACATGGATGCTTTGGCGCAGGTGAAAAATTTGTATTTTTTATGAGACATGAGGGCGCGAATGAACCACCACAACGCTTCGTCTCATGGGACCTCGCTGCGTGCAGTGTCAACTTGTCTGATAGTGTGTTGATCTGGCTTGTCTCGTTGTATGTTCCGATGAAAGACTTCAGAAAAATCATTGCACCTTTGGCATCAAATGTTACATTAAACCCAACAAAGTTCCGCAATTGAAAATATAAAGCACACGTTTGGAAATGTCAATGCAGCTTTCGCATCAAAAGTTTATGAGAAATTTATAACCATAAAGTTTCGGAATTATAACATCCACGCGCTCCGTAGATTCCGCAGCCTCCGCGAGATGCTGCGGCGAGCCCGTTCGATATCAGAACGCCCTTGAAACTTTGTGCTCGGATGGGGCTGCTTGCGTTATGTGACTCCCGGTGCATGGGCGCTGCCACGAAATCCAGCCCAAGTTCGCAATTTTCGCGCTGAAATCTCTTTTTGAGAGTGAAAAGAACATTCCAGGCAAAATCCAGAATGATTTTGTTCCCATGTTTTGATCCCATGTTTGCGCGTACGAATCTCCTGCGACAATCACCGCTCTTTCTTGCTATTCATCACTGGAACAAGCTGCCAAAAGAAATTGCTTCTATACGTGATCATGACTCATTTGTAAGTAACTTGAAGCGCAGTTTTACGCATGTTGGTAAAAGCAGAATTTTATGCCTTTGACGCATTGTAAGTGTATCTACACGCTTTGTACGGAGTGTTCTTTTTTTTCATTATGTATGCAATTCTTCTTCTTTTTTTCTTTTTATATTTTCTTGTTGTATTCGGCGACCTTTACCAAGGTGTTCTACATTGCCTTTCCCCCCTAATTGTGTTTGAAATATCCTGTTGTTAAACACCGCCCCCCCCCCCCCCCCCTATATAATGCTCATAAGGGCCTTTAGGGTATCTGAATAAAAAAATTTCCGGCGCCGGGGGTTGCTTTGGTCTGCGGTGCATGGACAGCACGAAAAAATTTCGGAGGGGGGGCTGAAGCCCCATAAGCCTCCCCCACCCCCTAACTACACCCCTGTTGCCTAGTAACTCAGGGGCTTTTTTAACAGGGATAAGCGGGCTAGTTGGTGGTCGTTATTGGAATGCATCATGTAACCGCACAAAAATCTTGTGTGTTCCTTCTTTGTCCCTTGTTTTTGTGCGGTTACATGATGCATTCCAATAACTCAGGGGACCAATTGCTATGCATGCTCACTGACCTGGAGAGACAAAGGAGAAGGGTGGGTCTAAAAATTAATCTGCAGAAAACTAAAGTAATGTTTAACAGTCTCGGAAGAGAACAGCAGTTTGCGATAGGTACCGAGGCACTGGAAGTGGTATGGGAATACATCTACTTAGGGCAGGTAGTGACCGCGGATCCGGTTTATGAGACTGAAATATTCAGAAGAATAAGAATGGGCTGGGGTGCGTTTGGCAGTCATTCCCAGATCATGAACAGCAGGTTGCCATTATTCCTCAAGAGAAAAGTGTATAACAGCTGTGTCTTATTAGTACTCACGTACGATGCAGAAACCTGGAGGCCTACGAAAAAGGTTCTACTTAAATTGAGGACGACGCAACGAGCTATGGAAACAAGAATGATGGGTGTAACGTTAAGGGATAAGAAAAGAGCAGATTGGGTGAGGGAACAAACGCGAGTTGATGACATCTTAGTTGAAATCAAGAAATGGGCATGGGCAGGGCATGTAATGAGGAGGGAAGATAACCGATGGTCATTAAGGGTTACGGACTGGATTCCAAGGGAAGGGAAGCGTAGCAGGTGGCGGCAGAAAGTTAGGTGGGAGGATGAGATTAAGAAGTTTGCAGGGACAACATGGCCGCAATTATTACATGACCGGGGTAGTTGGAGAAATATGGGAGAGGCCTTTGCCCTGCAGTGGGCGTAACCAGGCTGATGATGATGATGATGATGATGACTACATGCAGGCGCTTCGATATTCGATCTCTTTTCTGTTTCTGTTTCCACACTTTTGTCCATAAGAAAGAAAGATGAGCAGGATCTACCAACATCTAACCTCATAGCATTGCGAGAAACCTTTGCCTCTAAACTTGCTGTTTTTTCTGTTGTTAACAAAATGAAAAGTGGCGAACATAAGACTTTTACCAAAGAGAAAAAAAGTTCACGAGACGAGCGATGGACGAGCCAGTAACTTTATTCGCAGCAAGTTCCTCCGGAACAACAAAGAAGAAACAAAACAGGAAGAATATGGAAAGCATGCACCTATACTCTCACGCGGAAACAAACACGAGAGCACGATGCCGGATTAGTCACTTGTCAAGACTGTTATACTCTTTAGTTGTCAAAACAATGCATACTCAAGCGGCTTCCATGGCAGCATTTAAATTTAGACGTATTTGTTGTCATCGATTTCTTCATCACAGCTGTTGACGGCGCGTGTCACGCGCGAAGCAAGCACCCTGAGTTGGAACATGCCTCTTACGGGAGCCGCGCCTATTTCGCCCCGTCGGCCAGCGGCTCCGAAACATCAGGCGAGCCGGCATGGAAACAAGGGAGGCAGTTGCGAGCAGAAAGTACGTTTATCTACACACAGCTTGAAAGTAACTGTTTACACTACACAATCGAACTGAAGCGTGGCTGCTGTACAAGAGGACCGGCAGCCGCGAACGGCGCATCCCTGATGAGAAAGAGAAACGCAAATTAAAGCCCGTCCAGAGCCGCCGTATTTTCTTCGACCACCGGCTTTGCCGCCATTCACCCCAGAGCCGTAGAAATGAAAGAGCAACAGCGCAGAAGAAGCAGAACATCACCGAGACAACGGAAGGACGCGCCCCGTGGCATAGGTGGAAGCGCCGGTCAAAATTATTCTAGGAGATGTAGCTCCGATGAGCAGAAGTGACCGAACAAAGGACCGCCGCCAGCCCGAGAGGCTAACGTCTCCCGGCGTCCTGAGGTGGTCTTGCCGAGCCCCATCTCACGCGCACTCGTGAGGGCCGCGCGCGAACGAGGGCTTGGGTCCGGTCAAAACTGGGTCAATGAGGCAGCATTCTGACCCACTAGACCAACATCCTCTAAAGAAGAGTTACTTATTCATACGAACTGCGCTACAACATGGGACAAATAGTAACAAGGCGACACACGAGCGCAGAACTGTGTGTCGTAAGAGCAAGCTATAAGTCTGCTCTTGTATGTCCCCTCCTTACCTATTATCAACGCATCCTTACCAACTCGCCAAGATATCAACTCTGTTAAGAGTCACGTAAGCGAAATCACAACAGAGAGCAGCTGCTTCCCTAGCTGTCTGTTATTACAATAATTTTTTATAATAATATATTTATTCATGCAATCAATGCCAGTTGCTGGTTGTTAACGCAGCCTTTGTAATAGTTCCCATTGCAAGTACCCGCATTGGTTGACATCGTACAGCCCTCGACAACCGTTTCCTTCACATTCGAAGGCCTTCACTACATGGGTTGCCACCTGGAGACCGTAACCACCTGCCACCTGGATACCGTAAACGTGTTAAACGCTGCCAGAGTAGCACCGATCACGTCAGCCATAGGCGGAAAGACATCGGTTGGCAAGCCACAAGTGCTGTAGTACGAATTGATTCTCTCCTTGTATACGCAAACCCCTGTGTTTCGTTTCCGTTTCTCTTTCTACCTCTAGGGGGTTCTGGCGACGTGTTACTTTGTCGTGCAATACCGACCAGGTGCTTTGTCATTCACAGCAAGCAGTCGCTGACGCTAGCGACAGGTATCGAGGCCTGCGCTATTTGTATAGCCAACCTCATTGAAACACTTTGCCTCTGTGTCAACGTACGAAATCTCTTTTGCAAAACATCTGCCTAAAAGAAGCCACCGGGAGGAATAACCTCGCGGAATGTTAAAACGTTGCACCAGTTGGTACTGCTTCTTCTGTCCACGGCATGCGAACAACTAGATTAAAGAATAATAAAATGGAGACACTGCAGCTAGCGTATGCTTAGTTTAGTTCGTGTACCGTATCTCCTGCTGGGTTGACATCACAAACAGAATGCTCGCACGCTGCTTGTGCACGCGCTGTGGAATCGGCACATGACTGGAAGCCGATTATTCATGAGTAATTAATCACAGCGTCTTGTGGGTATTCCCCAGCGGTGGCGACACCTCACATCATGGTTGTTATGGTTTAAAGGTTGGACCTTCGGATGTTTTTTTTTTTTTTTTGTGTGAACCAAAGTTTCAGCAAGCTTTTTTTGCCGTGTTCTGCCCGTTTAAATACTGTCATAATTCTTTACTCAAAATGCATGGTACTTTTCGACTCGATTCTCGCAGAAGTGCTAAATGCTTGTTATCTGGCCATAGATATCACTATTCCGCCACGACGTTTGTATTTTCTAATGACTACAGAAGAGCTCGCTCCCACCAGAAGAACCCGAAAGCATAGGCGGCGGTCGACTGTGGATGCCACGCAGCATCTCAACCAGTCGGCAGATGCTATGGTTGTGGGTGCTTCATGCAGCTTTAATTACTGCTTATGCTATTACTGCTCTTCACACCTCATAGGCGTGACCTGGCATAGCCACTCTAAGCTAAGATGCCAATCCTGGTCTCCGATCTTATTCGCAGCTATCGTCACAAATTTGTCTTTTTTGAGCCTGTAAAGCGTACTTTGCCTAATACGACCTAGTTCTGCAAAGAAGTCCATTTTCTATACTCAGGACCATTTTAATCGGAGTCGGAGTTTGCGCCAAACTTTGAAGAGTCTTTTATGAAACGTATTGCGAGTAAAGTACTGGCTGCCAGTTTTATAGGTAAATGAGACTGCGTTTAAAGGAAACTGACATACAAGCTGCAAATAAGGTTAGGCGCATTAGAATATATAGTAAAACATATGGAAAGGAGTTCCGGTGACGTATTGCTCTCAGACTTCTGCCCCGCTTTTAAAACTCGTCAGTTACAGCACCAAATAAACTAGAGTTGAGTTATACTGTTGCATTCTGTTGCATATATATATATATATATATATATATATATATATATATATATATATATATATATATATATATATATATATAGATATATATATAATGTACGCTCCTCACTGGCGCCTCTGTGCATCGCACTCGTGCTCCTACGACCAGGATTGGCGTACACGCGAATGCGCCAACCACTCAGCTGTCATTCAATATTTTGATTTATTGCACTAAAAGAACGCAATAAAAGTTCCTGGATAAGCTCACCTATTTTTCACTACGTAATGACATCTTCCTCTTTCCCGTCGAAGCCAGTTTCATCCCCCATGTTGTTTCTGACATAAATATGCAAAGTGCCAGGGCATATAACTTCAAGTATAGACCATGGCCGTTTCTGCAATGCGATAGCCGCTGATAATTGGAAAACGTGAAATAAAACAGAGAAAAAAACGAAAACAGAAACAAGGACAGCATTGTGCCGCGATGCCCGAATACCATTGTTTGTGCTAGTGACAGTTAGTGAGTTCGTTTCGTTTTCGGCGATCCCATAGCGCATTGCATGCCGCAAGCCACTGCTATACTCGTAATTTCCGTGCGACACCTTCATGAAGGATGGCATATCCTAAAAGTGATTCCACTGTGTCAGCGTTTGTGTTGCCCTTTGAACGAACGTGTTCAGACTTTGCCACACCCTAATAGACAGCCGCAAACGGCGTTGCTAATATATCTGCACACTGCGGAAGTGCATATACTCTTGCGCTATCATTTAAAAAAATATATTTACATACAAAAAGAGAATGATTTCCAGAAAACGTGGACAGCAATGCAGCATTCTTGGCATTGAAACTTCTTGTTAGCCTGGCCGTCCACTTAGTATTTAACATCGTCGGACTTCTCTAGGAAGAGCATAGTGGACAGACACAGCCTCCAGCCGGAAGTCTAGTCCTGAGGAATACGATTTGTCGGCAGCACTTCGAAAATTGTGGCTACCGACCTTTTGCTTCTTTCTTTATTAAAGTATATGCAGGGACATCGCTTACAACCGCGACTAGTGCATGAGCCAGTATAGTGCGTACCTAAAGAATCTGTTGGAAAAGCATTGCAGGCTTGAGCCAGAATAACTGTGCAGAAATCCCACATTTTTTGCAAGCTTACATTTGTCCTTCAGTTGCCGAGAACAAGGACACAGTAAAGAAAGTGAGTAGCGACGTGCGTTTTACCGTGTGGATGGGTCCTTGTTCTTGCGTAATAAAGAATTCTTGTATCACCGTCTTGCCTGTCACCATAATAGACAATACTATATTGTTAGCTTTCTCGTGTATTTATACCACAATTTCGCAAGAACAATTCACACACGCGATTATTTGTGAAGGCCTTGCTCTTGGCAACTGCCAGATAAAGGATAACCACTAATGCGCTTGTGTGAAGGTGGTTAGTCAGCGAAGGAGTTGACACGTTGCACCTAATGCAGGGCAACTTGTCAAACTCTGATTGCGTGATGTGCCCCTAATACTTACATTGCTCTTCAAAGTGATATATGACACAAACACAGGTTTCAATACAGTTTACGAAATATTTATTTTATTTGCTACTTTGAAGTTACTGCTGTACCTGCTTTGAAGTCGCTATGATACACAAATATGTTTTTTGTTCTCATTTGAGAAATCTTTTTGCCAAAGTTAAATCGTAGCATGACGCACGCATGGTAGTTGTATGAATCGGATCGTTGAAGTAACCGAGGCCAATTTCGTTCAATAAGTGGGTGAACCACTGCTTTGTTAGCGGATCAGAACGGCAAGTTGGGCCAGTCGGTTGGGATTCATGGTAAGGTTTGTAACAGCGCACCCAAGACAGCGCCGTGTCGTCGTTTTATTCCTTTTGTTGTCCTTGTCTTGGGTGCGCTGTTACGAACCTTTGTTAGCGGTTTTAATACGTCTACGTTAAAGTCTCCGACCACGACCATCGGTGAGGGATTGGCAGTGCAGTACGTTCATCAACGCGGAAGTGCGCGCGCCTCGTCATCAGTCACGTTGTTTGGCGGCTTCTTTATTTTTTTTTTGCTGACAGAAAAAGTAGGCGTCTCCCGGACGGGCGTCCTTTTCTGAGGCATTTCCAAAAAGCCCCTTCCGGACGCTGGCGCCTACGAAAAGAGACGCCGGAAATAACATGTCGTGTGAGGACGCCTGGAAGGATTGGCTTTACATGGTGGTACGGCTAAAAAGCTTGCCTACGCAA